>NW_026291018.1:372500-462500 GCF_023373465.1 Oncorhynchus keta | reverse complement strand
TAATCCTCCATACTGTATAGTGGTGTGTCTATATGGAACTGTCTCATAATAATCCTCCATACTGTATAGTGGTGTGTCCTATATGGAACTGTCTCATAATAATCCTCCATACTGTATAGTGGTGTGTCCTATATAATAATCCTCCATACTGAACTGTCTCATAATAATCCTCCATACTGTATAGTGGTGTGTCCTATATGGAACTGTCTCATAATAATCCTCCATACTGTATAGTGGTGTGTCCTATATGAACTGTCTCATAATAATCCTCCATACTGTATAGTGGTGTGTCCTATATAGAACTGTCTCATAATAATCCTCCATACTGTATAGTGGTGTGTCCTATATGAACTGTCTCATAATAATCCTCCATACTGTATAGTGGTGTGTCCTATATAGAACTGTCTCATAATAATCCTCCATACTGTATAGTGGTGTGTCCTATATGGAACTGTCTCATAATAATCCTCCATACTGTATAGAACTGGTGTGTCCTATATAGAACTGTCTCATAATAATCCCCCATACTGTATAGTGGTGTGTCCTATATAGAACTGTCTCATAATAATCCTCCATACTGTATAGTGGTGTGTCCTATATGGAACTGTCTCATAATAATCCTCCATACTGTATAGTGGTGTGTCCTATATAGAACTGTCTCATAATAATCCTCCATACTGTATAGTGGTGTGTCCTATATAGAACTGTCTCATAATAATCCTCCATACTGTATAGTGGTGTGTCCTATATAGAACTGTCTCATAATAATCCTCCATACTGTATAGTGGTGTGTCCTATATGGAACTGTCTCATAATAATCCTCCATACTGTATAGTGGTGTGTCCTATATGGAACTGTCTCATAATAATCCTCCATACTGTATAGTGGTGTGTCCTATATGGAACTGTCTCATAATAATCCTCCATACTGTATAGTGGTGTGTCCTATATGGAACTGTCTCATAATAATCCTCCATACTGTATAGTGGTGTGTCCTATATAGAACTGTCTCATAATAATCCTCCATACTGTATAGTGGTGTGTCCTATATGGAACTGTCTCATAATAATCCTCCATACTGTATAGTGGTGTGTCCTATATAGAACTGTCTCATAATAATCCTCCATACTGTATAGTGGTGTGTCCTATATGGAACTGTCTCATAATAATCCTCCATACTGTATAGTGGTGTGTCCTATATAGAACTGTCTCATAATAATCCTCCATACTGTATAGTGGTGTGTCCTATATAGAACTGTCTCATAATAATCCTCCATACTGTATAGTGGTGTGTCCTATATGGAACTGTCTCATAATAATCCTCCATACTGTATAGTGGTGTGTCCTATATAGAACTGTCTCATAATAATCCTCCATACTGTATAGTGGTGTGTCCTATATAGAACTGTCTCATAATAATCCTCCATACTGTATAGTGGTGTGTCCTATATGGAACTGTCTCATAATAATCCTCCATACTGTATAATAATCCTCCATACTGTGGTGGTGTGTCCTATATAGAACTGTCTCATAATAATCCTCCATACTGTATAGTGGTGTGTCCTATATGGAACTGTCTCATAATAATCCTCCATACTGTATAGTGGTGTGTCCTATATGGAACTGTCTCATAATAATCCTCCATACTGTATAGTGGTGTGTCCTATATAGAACTGTCTCATAATAATCCTCCATACTGTATAGTGGTGTGTCCTATATAGAACTGTCTCATAATAATCCTCCATACTGTATAGTGGTGTGTCCTATATGGAACTGTCTCATAATAATCCTCCATACTGTATAGTGGTGTGTCCTATATAGAACTGTCTCATAATAATCCTCCATACTGTATAGTGGTGTGTCATATATGGAACTGTCTCATAATAATCCTCCATACTGTATAGTGGTGTCCTATATAGAACTGTCTCATAATAATCCTCCATACTGTATAGTGGTGTGTCCTATATAGAACTGTCTCATAATAATCCTCCATACTGTATAGTGGTGTGTCCTATATGGAACTGTCTCATAATAATCCTCCATACTGTATAGTGGTGTGTCCTATATAGAACTGTCTCATAATAATCCTCCATACTGTATAGTGGTGTGTCCTATATAGAACTGTCTCATAATAATCCTCCATACTGTATAGTGGTGTGTCCTATATAGAACTGTCTCATAATAATCCTCCATACTGTATAGTGGTGTGTCCTATATAGAACTGTCTCATAATAATCCTCCATACTGTATAGTGGTGTGTCCTATATGGAACTGTCTCATAATAATCCTCCATACTGTATAGTGGTATATGGAACTGTCTCTAATAATCCTCCATACTGTATAGAACTGTCTCATAATAATCCTCCATACTGTATAGTGGTGTGTCATATATGGAACTGTCTCATAATAATCCTCCATACTGTATAGTGGTGTCCTATATAGAACTGTCTTATAATAATCCTCCATACTGTATAGTGGTGTCCTATATAGAACTGTCTCATAATAATCCTCCATACTGTATAGTGGTGTGTCCTATATGGAACTGTCTCATAATAATCCTCCATACTGTATAGTGGTGTGTCCTATATAGAACTGTCTCATAATAATCCTCCATACTGTATAGTGGTGTGTCCTATATGGAACTGTCTCATAATAATCCTCCATACTGTATAGTGGTGTGTCCTATATGGAACTGTCTCATAATAATCCTCCATACTGTATAGTGGTGTGTCCTATATAGAACTGTCTCATAATAATCCTCCATACTGTATAGTGGTGTGTCCTATATAGAACTGTCTCATAATAATCCTCCATACTGTATAGTGGTGTGTCCTATATAGAACTGTCTCATAATAATCCTCCATACTGTATAGTGGTGTGTCCTATATAGAACTGTCTCATAATAATCCTCCATACTGTATAGTGGTGTGTCCTATATGAACTGTCTCATAATAATCCTCCATACTGTATAGTGGTGTGTCCTATATAGAACTGTCTCATAATAATCCTCCATACTGTATAGTGGTGTGTCCTATATAGAACTGTCTCATAATAATCCTCCATACTGTCTCATAATAATCCTCCATACTGTATAGGTGTGTCCTATATGGAACTGTCTCATAATAATCCTCCATACTGTATAGTGGTGTGTCCTATATAGAACTGTCTCATAATAATCCTCCATACTGTATAGTGGTGTGTCCTATATGGAACTGTCTCATAATAATCCTCCATACTGTATAGTGGTGTGTCCTATATAGAACTGTCTCATAATAATCCTCCATAATAATCTGTATAGTGGTGTGTCCTATATAGAACTGTCTCATAATAATCCTCCATACTGTATAGTGGTGTGTCCTATATAGAACTGTCTCATAATAATCCTCCATACTGTATAGTGGTGTGTCCTATATAGAACTGTCTCATAATAATCCTCCATACTGTATAGTGGTGTGTCCTATATAGAACTGTCTCAACTGTCTCATAATAATAATCCTCCATACTGTATAGTGGTGTGTCCTATATAGAACTGTCTCATAATAATCCTCCATACTGTATAGTGGTGTGTCCTATATAGAACTGTCTCATAATAATCCTCCATACTGTATAGTGGTGTGTCCTATATGGAACTGTCTCATAATAATCCTCCATACTGTATAGTGGTGTGTCCTATATAGAACTGTCTCATAATAATCCTCCATACTGTATAGTGGTGAACTGTCCTATATCCTCCATACTGAACTGTCTCATAATAATCCTCCATACTGTATAGTGGTGTGTCCTATATAGAACTGTCTCATAATAATCCTCCATACTGTATAGTGGTGTGTCCTATATAGAACTGTCTCATAATAATCCTCCATACTGTATAGTGGTGTGTCCTATATAGAACTGTCTCATAATAATCCTCCATAATAATCTGTCTCCATACTGTATAGTGGTGTGTCCTATATAGAACTGTCTCATAATAATCCTCCATACTGTATAGTGGTGTGTCCTATATGGAACTGTCTCATAATAATCCTCCATAATAATCTCCATACTGTATAGTGGTGTGTCCTATATAGAACTGTCTCATAATAATCCTCCATACTGTATAGTGGTGTGTCCTATATAGAACTGTCTCATAATAATCCTCCATACTGTATAGTGGTGTGTCCTATATAGAACTGTCTCATAATAATCCTCCATACTGTATAGTGGTGTGTCCTATATAGAACTGTCTCATAATAATCCTCCATACTGTATAGTGGTGTGTCCTATATAGAACTGTCTCATAATAATCCTCCATACTGTATAGTGGTGTGTCCTATATAGAACTGTCTCATAATAATCCTCCATACTGTATAGTGGTGTGTCCTATATAGAACTGTCTCATAATAATCCTCCATACTGTATAGTATAGTGGTGTGTCCTATATAGAACTGTCTCATAATAATCCTCCATACTGTATAGTGGTGTGTCCTATATGGAACTGTCTCATAATAATCCTCCATACTGTATAGTGGTGTGTCCTATATGGAACTGTCTCATAATAATCCTCCATACTGTATAGTGGTGTGTCCTATATAGAACTGTCTCATAATAATCCTCCATACTGTATAGTGGTGTGTCCTATATAGAACTGTCTCATAATAATCCTCCAACTGTCTCATAATAATCCTCCATACTGTATAGTGGTGTGTCCTATATAGAACTGTCTCATAATAATCCTCCATACTGTATAGTGGTGTGTCCTATATAGAACTGTCTCATAATAATCCTCCATACTGTATAGTGGTGTGTCCTATATAGAACTGTCTCATAATAATCCTCCATACTGTATAGTGGTGTGTCCTATATAGAACTGTCTCATAATAATCCTCCATACTGTATAGTGGTGTGTCCTATATAGAACTGTCTCATAATAATCCTCCATACTGTATAGTGGTGTGTCCTATATAGAACTGTCTCATAATAATCCTCCATACTGTATAGTGGTGTGTCCTATATAGAACTGTCTCAAATAATCTGTCTATATGGAACTGTCTCATAATAATCCTCCATACTGTATAGTGGTGTGTCCTATATAGAACTGTCTCATAATAATCCTCCATACTGTATAGTGGTGTGTCCTATATAGAACTGTCTCATAATAATCCTCCATACTGTATAGTGGTGTGTCCTATATAGAACTGTCTCATAATAATCCTCCATACTGTATAGTGGTGTGTCCTATATAGAACTGTCTCATAATAATCCTCCATACTGTATAGTGGTGTGTCCTATATGGAACTGTCTCATAATAATCCTCCATACTGTATAGTGGTGTGTCCTATATAGAACTGTCTCATAATAATCCTCCATACTGTATAGTGGTGTGTCCTATATAGAACTGTCTTATAATAATCCTCCATACTGTATAGTGGTGTGTCCTATATAGAACTGTCTCATAATAATCCTCCATACTGTATAGTGGTGTGTCCTATATAGAACTGTCTCATAATAATCCTCCATACTGTATAGTGGTGTGTCCTATATGGAACTGTCTCATAATAATCCTCCATACTGTATAGTGGTGTGTCAGTATAAAGGTCAGTATACAGTAGTTCCACTGAGTGGGACACATCTACATGGCTGAAGAACTACTTTTCTGTACTGGAAGTGGGTGTGTGGGTGGGGTCATGAGGGGGTTGAGGGGTGAGGCAGTGCCCAGGGTTAGTGTCTGTTCTCTCTCTCTGTGATGTGGAGTCTGCCGACAAAATCTACATTTCTTTCACATTCCCCTGTGGTCGGCCCTGGTGTCCTGGATACAGAGCTCGGCAACCTGCCACCCATTCAGCTCAGGGCTGACTGTCGGCTACGCCATTGTGTGTGTGTATATTGTCCATTTGGAAGACCCATTTGCGACCAAGCTTTAACTTCCTGACTTATGTCTTGAGATGTTGCTTCAATATATCCATGTAATTTTCCTTCCTCATGATGCCATCTATTTTGGGAAGTGCACCGGTCCCTCCTGCAGCAAAGCACCCCCACAACATGATGCTGCCACCCCCGTGCGTCACAGTTGGGATGGTGATCTTCGGCTTGCAAGCCTCTCCCATTTTCCTCCAAACATAACAATTGTCATTATGGCCAAACAGTTCTGTTTTTGTTTCATCAGACCAGAGGACATTTCTCCAAAAAGCACGTTCTTTGTCCCCATGTGCAGTTGCAAACCGTAGTCTGGCTTTTTTATGGCGGCTTTGGAGCAGTGGCTTCTTCCTTGCTGAGCGGCCTTTCAGGTTATGTCGATGTAGGACTCATTTTACTGTGGATATAGATACTTTTGTACCTGTTTCCTCCACCATCTTCACAAGTTCCTTTGCTGTTATTCTTGGATTGATTTGCACTTTTCTAACCAAAGTATGTTCATCTCTAGGAGACAGAACATGTCTCTTTCCTGAGTGTTATGACGGCTGCGTGGTCCCATGTTGTTCATCTCTAGGAGACAGAACGCGTCTCCTTCCTGAGCGGTATGATGGCTGCGTGGTCCCATGGTGTTCATCTCTAGGAGACAGAACGCGTCTCCTTCCTGAGCGGTATGATGGCTGCGTGGTCCCATGGTGTTCATCTCTAGGAGACAGAACGAGTCTCCTTCCTGATGGCTCTATGTCCCATGGTGTTCATCTCTAGGAGACAGAACGGTCTCCTTCCTGCGTGGTCCCATGTTGTTCATCTCTAGGAGACAGAACGAGTCTCCTTCCTGAGTGTTATGACGGCTGCGTGGTCCCATGTTCTTCATCTCTAGGAGACAGAACGAGTCTCCTTCCTGAGTGTTATGACAGCTGCGTGGTCCCATGTTCTTCATCTCTAGGAGACAGAACGAGTCTCCTTCCTGAGTGTTATGACGGCTGCATGGTCCCATGTTGTTCATCTCTAGGAGACAGAACGCGTCTCCTTCCTGAGTGTTATGACGGCTGCGTGGTCCCATGTTCTTCATCTCTAGGAGACAATGTAGTCTCCTTCCTGAGCGGTATGACGGCTGCGTGGTCCCATGTTGTTCATCTCTAGGAGACAGAACGCGTCTCCTTCCTGAGTGTTATGACGGCTGCGTGGTCCCATGTTGTTCATCTCTAGGAGACAGAACGCGTCTCTTTCCTGAGTGTTATGACGGCTGCGTGGTCCCATGGTGTTTATACTCGTGTACTATTGTTTGTACAGATTAACGTGGTACCTTCAGGCGCTTGGAAATTGCTCCCAAGGATGAACCAGACTTGTGGAGGTCTACATTTATTATCTGAGGTCTTGGCTGATTTCCTTTTGATTTTCTCATGATGTTAAGCAAAGAGGCATACATCGACCGTTACACCTCCACTTGACTCAAAATATGTTAATTAGCCTATCAGAAGCTTCTAAAGCCATGACATTTTCTGGAATTTTCCAAGTTGTTTAAAGGCACAGTCAACTTAGTGTACGTATACTTCTGACCCACTGGAGTTGTGATACAGTGAATTATATGTAAAATAATCTGTCTGTAAACAATTGTTGGAAAAATGTGTGTGTGTGTGTTCTACCGTTCAAAAGTTTGGAGTCACTTAGAAATGTCCTTGTTTTAGAAAAAAATGTTTTTTTTTGTCGGAAGTTTCAACATATAAACCTCCATTATTTAGCGTGTGGTGTGTGTGTGTGTGCGTGTGCGTGCGTCTGCGCGTGCGTGCGTGAACACTTACTAAGAACACCAGAGACCCTGAGCTCCAGTCTGTGTTGACTTAACCAGACAGTGAACTAAACTGTGTGTGTTACCTGTCCAGGGGTCATAAACACTACACTCTCCCTCGTTAACCCACAGTTGATCCCAGGGGCCAAAAGTGATGTTGGCGGTAGTCAGCTGCTACAGGCAATCTTTTGGGTCCATGCACAGTATGTTCTTTCCTAATTCTAGAATGTTCAGGGTTCTATCTAGTCCTGCTTTTCAATCTATCTCTCCCATGTCCTCTATCTTCTGCCCCCCACACACACACACCTCTCCAGCTGGTTCCTCTCCAGTGCTGATAGAGCAGAGCTCTTCTCCAGACTGCAGGGTTACATGTCTGCCCAGCGTTGCAGATGGTGGTCACATGTCCTGCCAACAGCTGTTCCAGTCTGTTTAATACTCTATTGCAGGGATCATCAACTAGATTCAGCCGCCGGACTTTTGTTTCTTGAACGGATGGTCATGGGGGCCGGAACATCATTATAAATCATTTGTAGACTGTAAATGGACAGCAAGAAGCCCAAAGTGATATAATGTAAATGTAAATGTAAAACAGAATCATTTCAAACCTTGCTTACATTTGTATACGATCACATACATCTCTCTATTATGGGAAGACTTTAGAACAGATTCCCCCCATAAAAACACTTGGAGCTGGACAGAAGACTGTGTTTTGTCTTATGTCCAATAATTAAACACAGTTTACAGTTGGGGAACCCTGCTGTATTAGGAGAGATAAGAGAACAGGGGGAGGTGTGTGTGTGTGTCATAGACTTATGGTGCGTGTGTGACCCAAAGGTCTTTGTCGACAATGGCCCATTTTATAGTGCAGTGATCTGAGCCAGCGTCAGCTGCACAAACCACAGACGGATGAGTTTCACACTTATGGAAGACTGGGTTTCTCCAACCAACTGCTCAATGGCGGATAAGGCTCAGCTCAGTTCAAGGCTCAGTGTGGTTTAATTAACAGCAGAGCTCTTCCCCAGACTGCAGGTCTGAGCCCCGAAAGGACATGTATTTCCTTTAGGCCAACTTTAATGGACGGGAGGGAGGGAGAGTGGGAGGGAGGGAGGGAGAGGGAGAGTGGGAGGGAGAGGGAGAGAATGGTGAACAGGGCACTGACGTAACGTGTGTTCGGCGGGGAGGCCTTACTGAAGACACCTGTAACTTTTCCTCCACTGCAGCCAAAACCTTGTGAAATAGCCTCTTTCTCCCCTGAGTGTCTGTGACCGGCTGGAACAGCTCTGGTGTTGAACTCTGTTTGTCTCAGTGTGAAATAATGAGGCCCGTCAGTCATTACATCACTGGAATGAACCTGTTAGTGGGAAGAGTGACTGAAGAATGTTCTGGAGAAAGGTGAGAGGAAGTCCACCATTGTGAGAGTAGTCTATTCCCTACAGTCACACTAGATGAGAGGGTATTGGTTTAAATCGAGGCCTGGGCTACTGTTTTACCTTCATTGTAGAGTTTCTACGTTATTGTGTTTAGCTCAGTTGGTAGAGCATGGTGCTTGCAGCTCCAGGGTTATGGGCTTGTTTCCCACGGGACCAGTACCAATCAAAAGTATGAAAATGTATGTACTCATTACTGTACGTAACTCTGAATAAGATGGTCTGCTAGATGACTAAAATATCAATTGTGGCTTTGTGTTTATTTGCATTACCAATGTGTTTGACATTCAGGTGTGTGTGTGTGTGTGTGTGTGTGTGTGTGTGTGTGTGTGTGTGTGTGTGTGTGTGTGTGTGTGTGTGTGTGTGTGTGTGTGTGTGTGTGTGTGTGTGTGTGTGTGTGTGTGTGTGTGTGTGTGTGTAGGGCAGAGCGGCCTAGGGAAGTCCACTCTGATGAACACTCTGTTCAAGTCCAAGGTGAGCCGTAAGTCAGTGCAGGCCACGTCCCAGGAGAAGATCCCCAAGACCATCCATATCAAATCTGTCAGCCACGGTGAGAGGAGGAAAATATCACTCATACTGTTTATTTCACTCTTTCTTTTCTGCACCTCTAGCTACATCTTTCACTTTATCCATCTCACCCTCTACTCAGTCTACCCTGTGTTGTGATTACAGTCTGAGGTACATTTGGCCTCTGAGGTGCTTGTATTCAGTCTAATTGTGTCTGTCTCTGTTCAGACATTGAGGAGAAGGGGGTGAGAATGAAACTAACTGTTATCGACACACCTGGCTTCGGGGATCAGATCAACAACGAGAACTGGTACAGTAACAGTACAATCCATAGCTGAAATGTTATATTTCTAATGTGCTTATATTTCTAATGTGCTTATATTTCTATGTGCATAGATATATCCTATCTATGTGTATATACAGTTGAAGTCCGATGTTTACATACACCTTAGTCAAATACATTTAAACTCAGTTTTTCACAATTCCTGACATTTAATCCAAGTAAAAATTCCCTGTTTAGGTCAGTTAGGATCACCACTTTATTTAAAGAATGTGAAATGTCAGAATAATAGACGTTTTTATTTCTTTCATCACATTCGCAGTGGGTCAGAAGTTTACATACACTCAATTAGTATTTGGTAGCATTGCCTTTAAATTGTTTAACTTGGGTCAAAAGTTTCAGGTATCCTTCCACAAATTTGCTATAGGATTGAGGTCAGGGCTTTGTGATGGCCACTCACATACCTTGACTTTGTTGTCCTTAAGCCATTTTGCCACAACTTTGGAAGTATGCTTGGGGTCATTGTCCATTTGGAAGACCCATTTGCGACTAAACTTTAACTTCCTGACTGATGTCTTGAGATGTTGCTTCAATATATCCACATAATTTCCCTGCCTCATGATGCCATCTATTTTGTGAAGTGCACCAGTCCCTCCTGCAGCAAAGCACCCCCACAACATGATGCTGCCACCCCGTGCGTCACGGTTGGGATGGTGTTCTTCGGCTTGCAAGCCTCCCCCATTTTCCTCCAAACATCATAACGATGGTCATTATGGCAAAACAGTTCTATTTTTGTTTCATCAGACCAGAGGACATTTCTCCAAAAAGTACGATCTTTGTCCCCATGTGCAGTTGCAAACCGTAGCCTGGCTTTTTTATGGTGGTTTTGGAGCAGTGGCTTCTTCCTTGCTGAGTGGCCTTTTAGGTTATGTTGATATAGGACTCGTTTTACTGTGGATACTTTTGTACTTGTTTCCTCCAGCATCTTCACAAGGTCCTTTGCAGTTGTTCTTGGATTGATTTGCACTTTTTGAACCAAAGTACGTTCATCTCTAGGTGACAGAACACGTGTCCTTCCTGAGCGGTATGACGGCTGCATGGTCCCATGGTGTTTATACTTGCGTACTATTGTTTGTACAGGTGAACGGGGTACCTACCTTCAGGCTTTTGGAAATTGTTTTCAGGGATGAACCAGGCTTGTGGAGTTCTATAAAATAAATTGGAGGTCTTGGCTGTTTTCTTTTGATTTCTCCATGATGTCAAGCAAAGAGGCACTGAGTTTGAAGGTAGGCCTTGAAATACATCCACAGGTAAACCTCCAATTGACTCAAATGATGTGATTTAGCCTATCAGAAGCTTCTAAAGCCATGACATCATTTTCTGGAATTTTCCAAGCTGGTTAAAGGCACAGTCAACTTAGTGTATGTAAACTTCTGACCCACTGGAATTGTGTTACAGTGAATTATAAGTTAAATAATCTGTATGTAAACAATTGTTGGAAAAAGTAGATGTCCTAACCGTCTTGCCAAAACTATAGTTTGTTAACAAGAAATGTGTGGAGTGGTTGAAAAATGGCTTCAACCCAAGTGTATGTAATCTTCCGACAACAGTATATATCTATCCTGTGTGTGTGTATGTGTGTGTGTGTAACAGTTGAAGTCGGAACTAAAACTATTTTTTTTTCACATTAAAATAAAGTGGTGATCCTAAGAGAGGGAATTTTTAAGAGGATTAAATGTCAGGAATGGTGAAAAACTGAGTTTAAATGTATTTGGCTAAGGTGTATGTAATAGTGTATAATAATAGTGTAGACATCTAAACTATGTAGTAGCACACATGGAATCATGTAGTAACCAACAACAATAAAAATGTAAAGCTGTCATCAAGGCAGAAGGTGGCTACTTTGAAGAATCTCAAATATAACATATATACTGATTTGTTTAAAAAGTTTTTGACTGGATCCCGTATGTGTTATTTCATAGTTTTGATATCTTTACCATTATTCTACAATGTAGAAAATAGTATAGAAAATAGTAAATAAAGAAAAACCCTTGAATAAATAAATATGTCCAAACTTTTGAGTGGTACTGTCGCTCTCTCTCATTAATATAAATGCTTACCCCATACATCTCATCTAGATGACTAGTGTACACAATACTGTGTATGACCTCATCCATCCTCTTTCTCTCCCTCTTCCTGTCTTTCTCACTTGTCTCCCCCTATCCATCCCCCAAAACTCCCCCTTTCAATCTGCCTCTCCCCTTCCTTCCACTTCCTGTCTTCTTCCCCTCCCTCTCTCCACAGTTGGCAGCCCATCATGAAGTTCATTAATGCCCAGTATGAGCAGTACCTTCAGGAGGAGATCAACATCAACAGGAAGAAGAGGATTCCAGACTCAAGGGTTCACTGCTGTATTTACTTCATACCCCCTACTGGACACTGGTGAGGCAGGAATGCGTACACACACACACACACCCACTCACTCTCACACACGCACACACACACACACACACCTTGTGAAGGGGATGAATGTGTGGAATGTTTCAGGTGAATGTTTAGATATGGCTGGGAGAGTGTCAAGCTGATTATTAGCTAAACTTCATTCTTTGGATTTTCCACTTTTTATCTTCCTATACAGTTGTCATGCCTTTTGAGGGATCAAAAATGGCATGTAATCAATCACAATAATTGTCATACACACACATGCACAGTGTCAGTGCCACAGTGCTGCTGCCCCCTGCTGTCCCTGAACAGTAGAGAATATGCAACTAGGAGATTTAAAAAGGAGAGAGAGAGTGAGAGAAGGAGTGAAGTGATTTATGTTAGATAAGCAGTGAGTCATAGGGAGAGTCCTACTCAAATAGCCCTGAATCATCAGAACAGAAAACAGAGGAGGAGGACACAGTGAGTTTGGCATGACTTTCTGATACACATTAGTTATAACAACAATCTAATGCCCCGTGTTCTGCCATTCAAATATCAGATATGATGTCCAACGTCATACTGTGCCCTTCTGTGTAATATATACAGCTTATGTATGGGCCAGATTCCCGGACAGAATGGGGATTCTCTGAGTGTGTTTTAGTCTCGGAATGTGTGTCTGAACGTACAGCTCATGTTCTACTACCCCCCACCACCGCTCTGGGTTGACCTGTAGTGGATCCTCCTCTGGATTGACCTGTAGTGGATCCTCCTCTGGATTGACCTGTAGTGGATCCTCCTCTGCTCCTCTGGATTGACCTGTAGTGGATCCTCCTCTGGATTGACCTGTAGTGGATCCTCCTCTGGATTGACCTGTAGTGGATCCTCCTCTGGATTGACCTGTAGTGGATCCTCCTCTGCTCCTCTGGATTGACCTGTAGTGGATCCTCCTCTGCTCCTCTGGATTGACCTGTAGTGGATCCTCCTCTGCTCCTCTGGATTGACCTGTAGTGGATCCTCCTCTGCTCCTCTGGATTGACCTGTAGTGGATCCTCCTCTGCTCCTCTGGATTGACCTGTAGTGGATCCTCCTCTGCTCCTCTGGATTGACCTGTAGTGGATCCTCCTCTACTCCTCTGGATTGACCTGTAGTGGATCCTCCTCTGCTCCTCTGGATTGACCTGTAGTGGATCCTCCTCTGCTCCTCTGGATTGACCTGTAGTGGATCCTCCTCTACTCCTCTGGATTGACCTGTAGTGGATCCTCCTCTGGATTGACCTGTAGTGGATCCTCCTCTGCTCCTCTGGATTGACCTGTAGTGGATCCTCCTCTGCTCCTCTGGATTGACCTGTAGTGGATCCTCCTCTGCTCCTCTGGATTGACCTGTAGTGGATCCTCCTCTGCTCCTCTGGATTGACCTGTAGTGGATCCTCCTCTGCTCCTCTGGATTGACCTGTAGTGGATCCTCCTCTGCTCCTCTGGATTGACCTGTAGTGGATCCTCCTCTGCTCCTCTGGATTGACCTGTAGTGGATCCTCCTCTGCTCCTGGATTGACCTGTAGTGGATCCTCCTCTGCTCCTCTGGATTGACCTGTAGTGGATCCTCCTCTGCTCCTCTGGATTGACCTGTAGTGGATCCTCCTCTGCTCCTCTGGATTGACCTGTAGTGGATCCTCCTCTGCTCCTCTGGATTGACCTGTAGTGGATCCTCCTCTGCTCCTCTGGATTGACCTGTAGTGGATCCTCCTCTGCTCCTCTGGATTGACCTGTAGTGGATCCTCCTCTGCTCCTCTGGATTGACCTGTAGTGGATCCTCCTCCTCTGGATTGACCTGTAGTGGATCCTCTCCTCTGGATTGACCTGTAGTGGATCCTCCTCTGCTCCTCTGGATTGACCTGTAGTGGATCCTCCTCTGCTCCTCTGGATTGACCTGTAGTGGATCCTCCTCTGCTCCTCTGGATTGACCTGTAGTGGATCCTCCTCTGCTCCTCTGGATTGACCTGTAGTGGATCCTCCTCTGCTCCTCTGGATTGACCTGTAGTGGATCCTCCTCTGCTCCTCTGGATTGACCTGTAGTGGATCCTCCTCTGCTCCTCTGGATTGACCTGTAGTGGATCCTCCTCTGCTCCTCTGGATTGACCTGTAGTGGATCCTCCTCTGCTCCTCTGGATTGACCTGTAGTGGATCCTCCTCTGCTCCTCTGGATTGACCTGTAGTGGATCCTCCTCTGCTCCTCTGGATTGACCTGTAGTGGATCCTCCTCTGCTCCTCTGGATTGACCTGTAGTGGATCCTCCTCTGCTCCTCTGGATTGACCTGTAGTGGATCCTCCTCTGCTCCTCTGGATTGACCTGTAGTGGATCCTCCTCTGCTCCTCTGGATTGACCTGTAGTGGATCCTCCTCTGCTCCTCTGGATTGACCTGTAGTGGATCCTCCTCTGCTCCTCTGGATTGACCTGTAGTGGATCCTCCTCTGCTCCTCTGGATTGACCTGTAGTGGATCCTCCTCTGCTCCTCTGGATTGACCTGTAGTGGATCCTCCTCTGCTCCTCTGGATTGACCTGTAGTGGATCCTCCTCTGCTCCTCTGGATTGACCTGTAGTGGATCCTCCTCTGCTCCTCTGGATTGACCTGTAGTGGATCCTCCTCTGCTCCTCTGGATTGACCTGTAGTGGATCCTCCTCTGGATTGACCTGTAGTGGATCCTCCTCTGGATTGACCTGTAGTGGATCCTCCTCTGCTTCTGGATTGACTCTGGATTGACCTGTAGTGGATCCTCCTCTGCTCCTCTGGATTGACCTGTAGTGGATCCTCCTCTACTCCTCTGGATTGACCTGTAGTGGATCCTCCTCTGCTCCTCTGGATTGACCTGTAGTGGATCCTCCTCTGCTCCTCTGGATTGACCTGTAGTGGATCCTCCTCTGCTCCTCTGGATTGACCTGTAGTGGATCCTCCTCTGCTCCTCTGGATTGACCTGTAGTGGATCCTCCTCTGCTCCTCTGGATTGACCTGTAGTGGATCCTCCTCTGCTCCTCTGGATTGACCTGTAGTGGATCCTCCTCTGCTCCTCTGGATTGACCTGTAGTGGATCCTCCTCTGCTCCTCTGGATTGACCTGTAGTGGATCCTCCTCTGCTCCTCTGGATTGACCTGTAGTGGATCCTCCTCTGCTCCTCTGGATTGACCTGTAGTGGATCCTCCTCTGCTCCTCTGGATTGACCTGTAGTGGATCCTCCTCTGCTCCTCTGGATTGACCTGTAGTGGATCCTCCTCTACTCCTCTGGGATTGACCTGTAGTGGATCCTCCTCTCCTCTGGATTGACCTGTAGTGGATCCTCCTCTGCTCCTCTGGATTGACCTGTAGTGGATCCTCCTCTCCTCCTCTGGATTGACCTGTAGTGGATCCTCCTCTGCTCCTCTGGATTGACCTGTAGTGGATCCTCCTCTGCTCCTCTGGATTGACCTGTAGTGGATCCTCCTCTGCTCCTCTGGATTGACCTGTAGTGGATCCTCCTCTGCTCCTCTGGATTGACCTGTAGTGGATCCTCCTCTGCTCCTCTGGATTGACCTGTAGTGGATCCTCCTCTGCTCCTCTGGATTGACCTGTAGTGGATCCTCCTCTGCTCCTCTGGATTGACCTGTAGTGGATCCTCCTCTGCTCCTCTGGATTGACCTGTAGTGGATCCTCCTCTGCTCCTCTGGATTGACCTGTAGTGGATCCTCCTCTGCCCCTCTGGATTGACCTGTAGTGGATCCTCCTCTGCTACTCTGGATTGACCTGTAGTGGATCCTCCTCTGCTCCTCTGGATTGACCTGTAGTGGATCCTCCTCTGCTCCTCTGGATTGACCTGTAGTGGATCCTCCTCTGCTCCTCTGGATTGACCTGTAGTGGATCCTCCTCTGCTCCTCTGGATTGACCTGTAGTGGATCCTCCTCTGCTCCTCTGGATTGACCTGTAGTGGATCCTCCTCTGCTCCTCTGGATTGACCTGTAGTGGATCCTCCTCTGCTCCTCTGTATTGACCTGTAGTGGATCCTCCTCTGGATTGACCTGTAGTGGATCCTCCTCTGCTCCTCTGGATTGACCTGTAGTGGATCCTCCTCTCTGTGGATCTCCTCTGGATTGACTCCTCTGGATTGACCTGTAGTGGATCCTCCTCTACTCCTCTGGATTGACCTGTAGTGGATCCTCCTCTGCTCCTCTGGATTGACCTGTAGTCCTCTGATCCTCCTTGACCTGCTCCTCTCTGGATTGACCTGTAGCTGGATCCTCCTCTGCTCCTCTGGATTGACCTGTAGTGGATCCTCCTCTGCTCCTCTGGATTGACCTGTAGTGGATCCTCCTCTGGGATTGACCTGTAGTGGATCCTCCTCTGCTCCTCTGGATTGACCTGTAGTGGATCCTCCTCTGCTCCTCTGGATTGACCTGTAGTGGATCCTCCTCTGCTCCTCTGGATTGACCTGTAGTGGATCCTCCTCTGCTCTGGATTGACCTGGATCCTGATTGACCTGTAGTGGATCCTCCTCTGCTCCTCTGGATTGACCTGTAGTGGATCCTCCTCTGCCTGTAGTGGATCCTCTGGATTGACCTGTAGTGGATCCTCCTCTGCTCCTCTGGATTGACCTGTAGTGGATCCTCCTCTGCTCCTCTGGATTGACCTGTAGTGGATCCTCCTCTGCTCCTCTGGATTGACCTGTAGTGGATCCTCCTCTGCTCCTCTGGATTGACTCCCTCTGTCCTTGACCTGTAGTGGATCCTCCTCTGGATTGACCTGTAGTGGATCCTCCTCTGCTTCTCTGGATTGACCTGTAGTGGATCCTCCTCTGCTCCTCTGGATTGACCTGTAGTGGATCCTCCTCTGCTCCTCTGGATTGACCTGTAGTGGATCCTCCTCTGCTCCTCTGGATTGACCTGTAGTGGATCCTCCTCTGCTCCTCTGGATTGACCTGTAGTGGATCCTCCTCTGCTCCTCTGGATTGACCTGTAGTGGATCCTCCTCTGCCTGTAGTGGATCCTCCTCTGCTCTGGATTGACCTGTAGTGGATCCTCCTCTGCTCCTCTGGATTGACCTGTAGTGGATCCTCCTAGTGCCTCCTCTGGATTGACCTGTAGTGGATCCTCCTCTGACCTCCTCCTGCTCCTCTGATTGACCTGTAGTGGATCCTCCTCTGCTCCTCTGGATTGACCTGTAGTGGATCCTCCTCTGCTCCTCTGGATTGACCTGTAGTGGATCCTCCTCTGCTCCTCTGGATTGACCTGTAGTGGATCCTCCTCTGCTCCTCTGGATTGACCTGTAGTGGATCCTCCTCTGCTCCTCTGGATTGACCTGTAGTGGATCCTCCTCTGCTCCTCTGTATTGACCTGTAGTGGATCCTCCTCTGCTCCTCTGGATTGACCTGTAGTGGATCCTCCTCTGCTCCTCTGGATTGACCTGTAGTGGATCCTCCTCTGCTCCTCTGGATTGACCTGTAGTGGATCCTCCTCTGCTCCTCTGGATTGACCTGTAGTGGATCCTCCTCTGCTCCTCTGGATTGACCTGTAGTGGATCCTCCTCTGCTCCTCTGGATTGACCTGTAGTGGATCCTCCTCTGCTCCTCTGGATTGACCTGTAGTGGATCCTCCTCTGCTCCTCTGGATTGACCTGTAGTGGATCCTCCTCTGCTCCTCTGGATTGACCTGTAGTGGATCCTCCTCTGCACCTCTGCGATTGACCTGTAGTGGATCCTCCTCTGCTCCTCTGGATTGACCTGTAGTGGATCCTCCTCTGCTCCTCTGGATTGACCTGTAGTGGATCCTCCTCTGCTCCTCTGGATTGACCTGTAGTGGATCCTCCTCTGCTCCTCTGGATTGACCTGTAGTGGATCCTCCTCTGCTCCTCTGGATTGACCTGTAGTGGATCCTCCTCTGCTCCTCTGGATTGACCTGTAGTGGATCCTCCTCTGCTCCTCTGGATTGACCTGTAGTGGATCCTCCTCTGCTCCTCTGGATTGACCTGTAGTGGATCCTCCTCTGCTCCTCTGGATTGACCTGTAGTGGATCCTCCTCTGCTCCTCTGTATTGACCTGTAGTGGATCCTCCTCTGGATTGACCTGTAGTGGATCCTCCTCTGCTCCTCTGGATTGACCTGTAGTGGATCCTCCTCTACTCCTCTGGATTGACCTGTAGTGGATCCTCCTCTACTCCTCTGGATTGACCTGTAGTGGATCCTCCTCTGCTCCTCTGGATTGACCTGTAGTGGATCCTCCTCTGCTCCTCTGGATTGACCTGTAGTGGATCCTCCTCTGCTCCTCTGGATTGACCTGTAGTGGATCCTCCTCTGCTCCTCTGGATTGACCTGTAGTGGATCCTCCTCTGCTCCTCTGGATTGACCTGTAGTGGATCCTCCTCTGCTCCTCTGGATTGACCTGTAGTAGTGGATCCTCCTCTGCTCCTCTGGATTGACCTGTAGTGGATCCTCCTCTGCTCCTCTGGATTGACCTGTAGTGGATCCTCCTCTGCTCCTCTGGATTGACCTGTAGTGGATCCTCCTCTGCTCCTCTGGATTGACCTGTAGTGGATCCTCCTCTGCTCCTCTGGATTGACCTGTAGTGGATCCTCCTCTGCTCCTCTGGATTGACCTGTAGTGGATCCTCCTCTGCTCCTCTGGATTGACCTGTAGTGGATCCTCCTCTGCTCCTGCAGCTCAGAGGGACACACAGATGTGGAAACACTTACTCTTCCAGACCCCCATCCATTTCCTGTTTCACAGGCAGCGAGTTGCAACACGTCCCATAACACCCGTTTTCCATGACTGGAAAAAATGTCTTTCTCGCTCTCTTTTCGCCAGGACTTGAAACAAATGCCTGTGTTTGACTCCCTGCTCCAAGTTTCTGTCTCTGGTGTTTCTGCTGCTCAAACATCTGGGCCTGATTTGAGATTCATATACAGCTACCCCCCAAAAAAATAATGTTGCTACGGTATACAGCTATTACCCTTTAATTGAATTCCCCTCCTGTCTTATGTCTGCTCCTCCTCTGCATCTATCCCATGATGGTTCTACGCTTTGTTGCAATGGTCTGGGATCCAGTGCTGTGATGGACTGCTGGCTTTGCCCTCATTTCTGTGGTTGTGATGTACAAGAGCGAGAGCCTTAACATATTGTGCCCCTCCGATATAACCTGAGCAGCGTTTCATGTTCTTCCAGCGTTGCGGATGTCTGTCACATGTCCAACAACTGTTCTAGACTAATGTTTAATACTCTAATGGAATATGGATATGAGAACAGAGGTTGTGTGTGTGTGTGTGTGTATCGTGTGTATCGTGTGTGTGTGTATGCTCATCTGTCTGACCCAAAGGTCTTTATCAACAATGGACAGTTGTTTATAGTGCAGTGATCTGAGCCAGCGTCAGCTGCACAAACCACAGACGGATGAGTTTCACACTTATGGAAGGCTGGGTTTCTCCAACCAACTGCTCAATGGCGGATAAGGCTCAGCTCAGTTCAAGGCTCAGTGTGGTTTAATTGACAGTGACAGACACGCACTGACTGATGTGGCTCTCAGATATACAGTAGGTTTAGCTTGTACATAGAGTATGTATGTGAATCTACAGTACTGTATGTCTGCTTGTTGCCCTCAGACAGCTGCGCTATGGGTATATTTCTTGGAGCATACCGCCCTCTGGTGGTTCTAGGATGTATCACACTGTCGACCCAAATAAACACTAAAACGTTGAACAAGAACTATAGAACAGACCTGGGTTCTAATACTATTTGAGATCATTTATAATACATTTGCCAGGCTTGATTGGTCTAGCCTGCTGCAACGGAACCAATAAAGTCCCAAAAGTGAAAATCCTGGCGCTTCAGCAAATACTTAAAAGTATTTGAGACATTTTGAATAGTGTTTGAACCCAGGTCTGTTATATACAGGTGAAATGAAGCCCCTCTCTCAATCCCCCCTCTTCTCTGACGCACTTCCAGTCTGCGACCTCTGGATGTGGAGTTTATGAGGCGTCTCAGTAAGGTGGTCAATATTGTTCCTGTCATTGCCAAGGCAGACACGCTCACCCTGGAGGAGAGGGACTTCTTTAAACAGAAGGTGAGCTCTCTCTCTCTCTTCTTCCATCTTTATATGTCTCCAATTCCTATTTTTTTGTTGCATGCTGTCTCTCTCTTTCTCGCATATTTTGTGTTCTCCGCAGCAACAGGAAATGTTTCTTAAGTTGTTTGGCCACTGCCGCCCGTCCGGTCACTGTCCAATGAGAGAACACTGAGGATGTTTTGTGTGTATAGAGTACTTGTGAGGTCAGGACCTATAAAGCCAGGCTCTGGATTGGAGAGGAGTTCTGTGGGAGTCATCCTCTCTCCCTCCTTTTCTGTCTCTCCCTCTTCTGTCTCTCCCTCCTTTTCTGTCTCTCTCCCTCTCGCCCAATTTTGAATTGGCTAGAGGTAAGTTCTGTCCAACTTCTCCCGTCGCCTTCCCTCCCCTCCTTCCCCCTCTCCCCTTACTGCTGATGTGGTCACAATGGACTCCATTACATCACTTCCTCCTATGTGGTGTGGATCTGAAACGTTAAAAAAATAATTTGATCACAGACCCCAAGAGGAAAAGTAGTAGTAGATGCAGCAGTATTCGTAGTAGTAGTAGTAGGTGCAGCAGTAGTAGCAGTAGTAGATGCAGTAGTATAGTAGTAGTAGATGTAGTAGTAGATGCAGCAGTAGTAGTAGTAGATGTAGTAGTAGATGCAGTAGTAGTAGTAGTAGATGCAGTAGTAGATGCAGTAGTAGTAGATGTAGTAGTAGTAGATGTAGTAGTAGTAGATGTAGTAGTAGATGCAGCAGTAGTAGTAGTAGATGCAGCAGTAGTAGTAGTAGTAGATGTAGTAGTAGATGTAGTAGTAGATGCAGTAGTAGATGTAGTAGTAGTAGATGTAGTAGTAGATGTAGTAGTAGATGCAGTAGTAGATGCAGCAGTAGTAGTAGATGTAGTAGTAGTAGATGTAGTAGTAGATGCAGTAGTAGTAGTATATGTAGTAGATGCAGTAGTAGTAGTAGATGTAGTAGTAGTAGATGCAGTAGTAGTAGTAGTAGTAGTAGTAGTAGTAGTAGTAGATGCAGTAGTAGTAGTAGTAG
Source organism: Oncorhynchus keta (assembly GCF_023373465.1). Classification (NCBI taxonomy): domain Eukaryota; kingdom Metazoa; phylum Chordata; class Actinopteri; order Salmoniformes; family Salmonidae; genus Oncorhynchus; species Oncorhynchus keta. The sequence continues at coordinate 441,079 of NW_026291018.1, read as the reverse complement.
TAGTAGATGCAGTAGTAGTAGTAGTAGTAGATGCAGTAGTAGTAGTAGTAGATGCAGTAGTAGTAGATGCAGTAGTAGATGTAGTAGTAGATGCAGTAGTAGTAGATGCAGTAGTAGTAGTAGTAGAGGCAGTAGTAGTAGTAGATGTAGTAGTAGATGCAGCAGTTGTAGTAGTAGTAGTAGTAGATGCAGCAGTAGTAGTAGTAGATGTAGTAGTAGTAGTAGATGTAGTAGTAGATGCAGTAGTAGTAGTAGTAGTAGATGCAGTAGTAGTAGTAGATGCAGTAGTAGTAGTAGATGCAGTAGTAGTAGATGTAGTAGTAGATGCAGCAGTAGTAGTAGATGTAGAAGTAGATGTAGTAGTAGTAGATGCAGCAGTAGTAGTAGATGTAGTAGTAGTAGTAGTAGTAGTAGATGTAGTAGATGCAGTAGTAGTAGATGTAGTAGTAGATGCAGCAGTAGTAGTAGTAGATGTAGTAGTAGATGCAGTAGTAGTAGTAGTAGTAGATGCAGTAGTAGTAGTAGTAGATGTAGTAGATGCAGTAGTAGTAGATTCAGTAGTAGATGTAGTAGTAGATGTAGTAGTAGTAGTAGATGTAGTAGTAGATGCAGCAGTAGTAGTAGATGTACTAGTAGTAGATTCAGTAGTAGTAGATGCAGCAGTAGTAGTAGTAGATGCAACAGTAGTAGTAGTAGATGTAGTTGTAGTAGATGCAGCTGTAGTAGTAGTAGTAGTAGTAGTAGTAGTAGTAGTAGTAGATGCAGTAGTAGTAGTAGTAGTAGTAGTAGTAGTATATGCAGTAGTAGTAGTAGTAGTAGTAGATGCAGTAATAGTAGTAGTAGTAGATGCAGTAATAGTAGTAGTAGTAGTAGTAGTAGATGCAGTAATAGTAGTAGTAGATGCAGTAATAGTAGTAGTAGTAGATGCAGTAATAGTAGTAGTAGTAGTAGTAGATGCAGTAATAGTAGTAGTAGTAGATGCAGTAGTAGTAGTAGTAGTAGTAGATGCAGCAGCAGTAGTAGTAGATGCAGCAGTAGTAGTAGTAGATGCAGCAGCAGTAGATGTAGATGTAGTAGTAGTAGATGCAGTAGTAGTAGATGTAGTAGTAGATGCAGTAGTAGATGTAGTAGTAGATGTAGTAGTAGATGCAGTAGTGGTAGTATATGTAGTAGATGCAGTAGTAGTAGTAGATGTAGTAGTAGATGCAGTAGTAGTAGTAGATGCAGTAGTAGTAGTAGTAGTAGTAGATGCAGTAGTAGTAGTAGTAGTAGATGCAGTAGTTGCAGTAGTAGTAGTAGTAGTAGATGCAGTAGTAGATGTAGTAGTAGATGCAGTAGTAGTAGATGCAGTAGTAGTAGTAGTAGATGTAGTAGTAGTAGTAGTAGTAGATGCAGTAGTAGTAGTAGATGCAGTAGTAGTAGTAGATGCAGTAGTAGTAGTAGTAGTAGCAGTAGTAGTAGTAGTAGTAGATGCAGTAGTAGTAGTAGTAGATGCAGTAGTAGTAGTAGTAGATGCAGTAGTAGTGCAGTAGTAGATGTAGTAGTAGATGCAGTAGTAGTAGATGCAGTAGTAGTAGTAGTAGAGGCAGTAGTAGTAGTAGATGTAGTAGTAGATGCAGCAGTTGTAGTAGTAGTAGTAGTAGATGCAGCAGTAGTAGTAGTAGTAGTAGTAGTAGTAGTAGTAGTAGTAGTAGTAGATGTAGTAGTAGAAGTAGTAGTAGTAGATGCAGTAGTAGTAGATGCAGTAGTAGTAGTAGATGCAGCAGTAGTAGTAGATGTAGTAGATGTAGTAGTAGTAGATGTAGTAGTAGATGCAGCAGTAGTAGTAGATGCAGTAGTAGTAGTAGTAGTAGTAGATGTAGTAGTAGTAGTAGTAGATGATGTAGTAGTGCAGTAGTAGTAGATGTAGTAGTAGATGCAGTAGTAGTAGTAGTAGATGCAGTAGTAGTAGTAGTAGATGTAGTAGTAGATGCAGTAGTAGATGTAGTAGTGATGTAGTAGTATGCCAGATGTAGTAGTAGTAGTAGATGTAGTAGTAGATGCAGCAGTAGTAGTAGATGTACTAGTAGTAGATTCAGTAGTAGTAGATGCAGCAGTAGTAGTAGTAGATGCAACAGTAGTAGTAGTAGATGTAGTTGTAGTAGTAGTAGTAGTAGATGCATCAGTAGTAGTAGTAGTAGATGTAGTAGTAGTAGTATATGCAGTAGTAGTAGATATAGTAGTAGTAGTAGATGCAGTAATAGTAGTAGTAGTAGATGCAGTAATAGTAGTAGTAGTAGTAGTAGTAGATGCAGTAGTAGTAGTAGTAGATGCAGTAATAGTAGTAGTAGTAGATGCAGTAATAGTAGTAGTAGTAGTAGTAGATGCAGTAGTAGTAGTAGTAGTAGATGCAGTAGTAGTAGTAGTAGTAGATGCAGCAGCAGTAGATGCAGTAGTAGTAGTAGATGCAGCAGTAGTAGTAGTAGTAGTAGTAGTAGTAGATGTAGTAGTAGATGCAGTAGTAGTAGTAGATGCAGCAGTAGTAGTAGATGCAGTAGTAGTAGTAGATGCAGTAGTAGTAGAAGATGCAGTAGTAGATGCAGCAGTAGTAGTTGTAGTAGTAGATGTAGATGTAGATGCAGCAGTAGTAGTAGATGCAGTAGTAGTAGTAGTAGTAGTAGTAGATGTAGTAGATGCAGTAGATGTAGTAGTAGTAGATGTAGTAGTAGATGCAGTAGTAGTAGTAGTAGTAGATGCAGTAGTAGTAGTAGTAGTAGATAGTAGTAACCTGTAGTAGATGGAAGGTAGTTGTAGTATGTAGTAGATAGTAGTAGATGTAGATGTAGTAGTAGTAGTTGATGCAGCAGTAGTAGTAGATGCAGCAGTAGTAGTAGATGTACTTGGTTGTTGATTCAGTAGTAGTAGATGCAGCAGTAGTAGTAGTAGATGCAACAGTAGTAGTAGTAGATGTAGTTGTAGTAGATGCAGCTGTAGTAGTAGTAGTAGTAGTAGATGCATCAGTAGTAGTAGTAGTAGATGTAGTAGTAGTAGTATATGCAGTAGTAGTAGATATAGTAGTAGATGCAGTAATAGTAGTAGTAGTAGATGCAGTAATAGTAGTAGTAGTAGTAGTAGTAGATGCAGTAATAGTAGTAGTAGATGCAGTAATAGTAGTAGTAGTAGATGCAGTAGTAGTAGTAGTAGTAGTAGATGCAGTAATAGTAGTAGTAGTAGATGCAGTAGTAGTAGCAGTAGTAGTAGATGTAGTAGTAGATGCAGTAGTAGTAGATGCAGTAGATGCAGTAGTAGTAGTAGTAGATGCAGCAGTAGTAGTAGATGTAGTAGTAGTAGTAGTAGTAGATGCAGTAGTAGTAGATGCAGCAAGTAGTAGTAGATGCAGCAGTAGTAGTAGTAGATGCAGCAGTAGTAGTAGATGCAGTAGTAGTAGATGCAGCAGTAGTAGTAGATGCAGCAGTAGTAGTAGATTCAGTAGTAGTAGTAGTAGTAGTTGATGCACTAGTAGTACTAGTAGTTGATGTAGTAGTAGATGCACTAGTAGTAGTAGTAGTAGATGCAGTAGTATTAGAAGTAGGGGAATGGCAGGTTGCTGTAGAGGTATTAGTAGTAGATGCAGCAGTAGTATTAGATGTAGGGGAATGGCAGGTTGTTGTAGTAGTATTAGTAGTAGATGCAGCAGTAGTATTAGATGTAGGGGAATGGAAGGTTGTTGTAGTAGTATTAGTAGTAGATGCAGCAGTAGTATTAGATGTAGGGGAATGGAAGGTTGTTGTATTAGTAGTAGATGCAGCAGTAGTATTAGATGTAGGGGAATGGCAGGTTGTTGTATTAGTAGTAGATGCAGCAGTAGTATTAGATGTAGGGGAATGGCAGGTTGTTGTAGTAGTATTAGTAGTAGATGCAGCAGTAGTATTAGATGTAGGGGAATGGCAGGTTGTTGTATTAGTAGTAGATGCAGCAGTAGTATTAGATGTAGGGGAATGGCAGGTTGTTGTAATAGTATTAGTAGTAGATGCAGCAGTAGTATTAGAAGTAGGGGAATGGAAGGTTGTTGTATTAGTAGTAGATGCAGCAGTAGTATTAGATGTAGGGGAATGGCAGGTTGTTGTATTAGTAGTAGATGCAGCAGTAGTATTAGAAGTAGGGGAATGGAAGGTTGTTGTATTAGTAGTAGATGCAGCAGTAGTATTAGAAGTAGAGGAATGGAAGGTTGTTGTAGTAGTATTAGTAGTAGATGCAGCAGTAGTATTAGATGTAGGGGAATGGCAGGTTGTTGTATTAGTAGTAGATGCAGCAGTAGTATTAGAAGTAGGGGAATGGAAGGTTGTTGTATTAGTAGTAGATGCAGCAGTAGTATTAGATGTAGGGGAATGGAAGGTTGTTGTATTAGTAGTAGATGCAGCAGTAGTATTAGAAGTAGGGGAATGGAAGGTTGTTGTATTAGTAGTAGATGCAGCAGTAGTATTAGAAGTAGGGGAATGGCAGGTTGTTGTATTAGTAGTAGATGCAGCAGTAGTATTAGATGTAGGGGAATGGAAGGTTGTTGTATTAGTAGTAGATGCAGCAGTAGTATTAGAAGTAGGGGAATGGAGGTTGTTGTATTAGTAGTAGATGCAGCAGTAGTATTAGATGTAGGGGAATGGAAGGTTGTTGTATTAGTAGTAGATGCAGCAGTAGTATTAGAAGTAGGGGAATGGAAGGTTGTTGTAGTAAAAAGGCAGGCATTCATTTCAAGTCAATTATAGCAGCCATGTTCACAGATCCCCACCAGTGTCCCTCTCATTAGGGAAGCTCTGTACGAACGGATAGAAAAAGTTTAACGTGTGTGAGGGGGTGGTGTGTTTGTGTGTGTGTGTGTGTGCTTGTCTGTTTGTAAACGTGTACAGGGACAGTGATGGGCCGTTGGTTTCAACAGAACATTTGGGGGGAGATTAGTGAAGGGATTTACGTTAACACCACCTAAATCTGTGGGTAACACAGTGTGCAGATGGTCTCGATTTCTCACAAAATACTGTTATGTATCCAAAGGATTTGTCATGTCTGGCTAATTGCGGTTGTTAGGCTTTTGCTTGTGTGTTCCCTTAACCTTTTTCATTCATGTATTCAAGTCTCTGCAAGGGTGTATAAAGCATTTGTCGTGTTTCTCAACCTTTTTTTTACAGCAGGGACCAGCAGGCTGGGTGTTTTATTGTAAGGCCTCTGACGACAAAACTATCACTGTAGAACTGACTAAATGAGAGTCAGTTTACCAGCTCAGGGACCAGCAAGCAGCATCCCATGGACTGGGGCTTTTCCACGGTGGAGGATGAGAAACACAGTATCCACCCAGGTCACAGAGCTACCCTAACCTCTCCCCTCTTCATGGAGGTCACTCCCCTAACCCTGCTCCTTCAGCTCCAGAAGGAAGCCATCTGTGTGGGGAGGCTGTGTTACCAGGCCAGTCTCACACTCACCTCTCACCCAGAACTGTTGTTGTGTCCCCAGATCAGGGAAGAGCTACGGGCCAATGGGATCGACGTGTACCCCCAGAAGGAGTTTGACGAGGACGCAGAGGACCGGATGATTAATGACAAGATCAGGGTGATTTGAGTTGACACATCTGTCCACAGCTTTACCCACTTGCCCCTACCCATAAGCCCTCACATTACCGCTTATAGCTGCACTCACCTGTGCTACGTCCCTGTTGATCCATGTTGATAACCTGGTTAAATTACACTTAGGTCCCTGTTGATCCATGTTGATAACCTGGTTAAATTACACTTAGGTCCCTGTTGATCCATGTTGATAACCTGGTTAAATTACACTTAGGTCCCTGTTGATCCATGTTGATATCCTGGTTAAATTACACTTAGGTCCCTGTTGATCCATGTTGATAACCTGGTTAAATTACACTTAGGTCCATGTTGATCCATGTTGATAACCTGGTTAAATTACACTTAGGTCCCTGTTGATCCATGTTGATAACCTGGTTAAATTACACTTAGGTCCATGTTGATAACCTGGTTAAATTACACTTAGGTCCATGTTGATAACCTGGTTAAATTACACTTAGGTCCATGTTGATAACCTGGTTAAATTACACTTAGGTCCCTGTTGATCCATGTTGATAACCTGGTTAAATTACACTTAGGTCCATGTTGATAACCTGGTTAAATTACACTTAGGTCCATGTTGATCCATGTTGATAACCTGGTTAAATTACACTTAGGTCCCTGTTGATCCATGTTGATAACCTGGTTAAATTACACTTAGGTCCCTGTTGATCCATGTTGATAACCTGGTTAAATTACACTTAGGTCCCTGTTGATCCATGTTGATAACCTGGTTAAATTACACTTAGGTCCCTGTTGATCCATGTTGATAACCTGGTTAAATACACTTAGGTCCCTGTTGATCCATGTTGATAACCTGGTTAAATTACATTTAGGTCCCTGTTGATCCATGTTGCTAACCTGGTTTAATTACACTTAGGTCCATGTTGATAACCTGGTTAAATTACACTTAGGTCCATGTTGATAACCTAGTTAAATTACACTTAGGTCCCTGTTGATCCATGTTGCTAACCACTTAGGTCCCTGTTGATCCATGTTGATAACCTGGTTAAATTACACTTAGGTCCATGTTGATAACCTGGTTTAATTACACTTAGGTCCCTGTTGATCCATGTTGATAACCTGGTTAAATTACACTTAGGTCCATGTTGATCCATGTTGATAACCTGGTTAAATTACACTTAGGTCCCTGTTGATCCATGTTGATAACCTGGTTAAATTACACTTAGGTCCCTGTTGATCCATGTTGATAACCTGGTTAAATTACACTTAGGTCCCTGTTGATCCATGTTGATAACCTGGTTAAATTACACTTAGGTCCATGTTGATAACCATGTTGGTCCATGTTGATCCATGTTGATAACCTGGTTAAATTACACTTAGGTCCCTGTTGATCCATGTTGGTTAAATAACCCCTGGTTAAAACCTGGTTAAATTACACTTAGGTCCCTGTTGATCCATGTTGATAACCTGGTTAAATTACACTTAGGTCCCTGTTGATCCATGTTGATAACCTGGTTAAATTACACTTAGGTCCCTGTTGATCCATGTTGATAACCTGGTTAAATTACACTTTGATCCATGTTGATAACCTGGTTAACACTTACCATGTTGATAACTGGTTTAAATTACACTTAGTCCATGTTGATCCATGTTGATAAATTACCTGGTTAAATTACACTTAGGTCCATGTTGATCCATGTTGATAACCTGGTTAAATTACACTTAGGTCCCTGTTGATCCATGTTGATAACCTGGTTAAACACTTACACTTTAAATTACACTTAGGTCCCTGTTGATCCATGTTGATAACCTGGTTAAACCTTACACTTAGGTCCCTGTTGATCCATGTTGATAACCTGGTTAAATTACACTTAGGTCCATCCATGTTGATAACCTGGTTAAAGGTTATACCTGGTTAAATTACACTTAGGTCCCTGTTGATCCATGTTGATAACCTGGTTAAATTACACTTAGGTCCCTGTTGATCCATGTTGATAACCTGGTTAAATTACACTTAGGTCCCTGTTGATCCATGTTGATAACCTGGTTAAATTACACTTAGGTCCCTGTTGATCCATGTTGATAACCTGGTTAAATTACACTTAGGTCCCTGTTGATCCATGTTGATAACCTGGTTAAATTACACTTAGGTCCCTGTTGATCCATGTTGATAACCTGGTTAAATTACACTTAGGTCCATGTTGATAACCTGGTTTAATTACACTTAGGTCCATGTTGATAACCTGGTTTAATTACACTTAGGTCCATGTTGATAACCTGGTTAAATTACACTTAGGTCCATGTTGATAACCTGGTTAAATTACACTTAGGTCCCTGTTGATCCATGTTGATAACCTGGTTAAATTACACTTAGGTCCCTGTTGATAACCTGGTTAAATTACACTTAGGTCCATGTTGATAACCTGGTTAAATTACACTTAGGTCCATGTTGATAACCTGGTTAAATTACACTTAGGTCCATGTTGATAACCTGGTTAAATTACACTTAGGTCCATGTTGATAACCTGGTTAAATTACACTTAGGTCCATGTTGATAACCTGGTTAAATTACACTTAGGTCCATGTTGATAACCTGGTTAAATTACACTTAGGTCCCTCTGCTGCAATATATATCAAATGTCTGTTTATTTGACTCTTCATGGTATGTCTCTTTGTTCCTCCTGTCTGTCTCTGTTCTTTCTGTCCTGTAGGAGATGATCCCGTTTGCTGTGGTGGGCAGCGACCAGGAGTACCAGGTCAACGGCAGGAGGCTTCTGGGAAGGAAGACAAAGTGGGGAACCATAGAAGGTAGATGGCCTCCTGCTTCTCTTCTTTCTCCAGCTTCTCATTTTTGCTTTAGCACTCTGTCTTTTTATCTTTGAGCAGTAGTCTCTCTCCTTAACAGTATGAAGGCTAACGTTATGAAGAGCTCTTTTAGTTTTCCTTTCTTGATTAATGTACACCGGCCAGTTAAGACTAAACAAGACAGAGGAGATGAGCGGAAGGAGTTGAGGGGGGAGGGGCAGTGTGGCACCTCTCCGTTTTGGACTGTACTTTTTTTGCAATGTAAAAATGTGAATAAAACCGATCAAAGTTCATTTGAGTTCCCTCTTCATTAATTATGCTGCCTACTACACCATTAGAAGGCCTGTACTTTAGCCACAGAGGATGAAAAGCTTATTTTTAAAAATAGCCTAGCTGTGGATTGTGCGTAGACCAATAACAAAGCATAACGTACAGTTGGGAAGACGCTGCCAATCTAAGTGAATAAACAGCATGCAGACAAAACAAGCCTTCTGCAAAAACACAGGTTGGAATGCAAATGGCTCCTGCTAAAAAGAGGAGTCTCTAATCTGTCCAAGTAAAACAAGAGAGAGAGGCGTGGCTTTTGGCACCAGTGCATCGGCCATCACCAGTGATTGATCTGTGCAACATTGGGTGAGTCACTGAAACTGTAAAGAATTTTTAGGACTACAATTTCCTCCTCATATTGGACAATGTGTCTCCACAGACCTAGGCCTGAGCTATTGCTTCTTATTGCTATCAGATTCTCAGTTAGTCACTGTCAAAGTACAGCCTGTCATTTCTATCATTTGTGCGGTGTTAAAAAAGATTCACCCCCCTCACTTTTTGTTCCCGCACCTCCCGATTTACAAAGGAAGCTTTGGGGAGGAGTAGAGGGGGAGGACTAGTCCTCAAATGATTTCACTCGTCCCCAACCCAGACAGACAGAGAGACACAGACTGTCATACAGCTGGCTGAGACTACCGCTCTACAATGTGTCTGTGTGGAATAGGGAGGCAGAGCATGTAACACCTCTCTACAGAGGCTGCAGTGTGTACAGGCCTCTGGTCTCATAGTGACAGAGGGGTGGAGGAGAGGCTACAGGTCAGATCTATCTGTCCCCACTGAAAGTGCCACTCATTGGATTGGTGGCGTGTTGTCTGAGGGGTTCCACTGTGCTCCACTCACACACCCCTGGTTACCTGGTTAGCATCGGTCTGAACCAGGGGTCAACAACTAGATACACCACTCAGTGGGGGTGTTGTCTGGGGGCTTTTATTGGACGGATACTTCTAGAACCATAGATGTTCACTTGTCTCTCTCAGTAGTAGATGTGATTTCCAGCATCACTACCAGTACTATATGCAAACCATTTCAAAATGTCATCACACACTTCAAATGATCTCATTTCAACCATGTATTTAATTACATCACCATCAGACTGAGACAGGTGACTACTTCTCCACTTCTATTAAAACCTCCCTAAAGGAAACCTTCATTTCCTGCAAAGGAAGCAGAGAGTGTCTGCAGTGGCAGGTTCTGATGTTGGCCTATAGACCTGTGAATATTATCTAGAATTCAGACACGCGTCATCCAGTGGCCGTGGTCTTGTCAGACAGACAGGATTTGTTCAGCCATCAGCATGAACTAGTCTCTCTCTCTCTCTCTCTCTCTCTCTCTCTCTCTCTCTCTCTCTCTCTCTCTCTCTCTCTCTCTCTCTCTCTCTCTCTCTCTCTCTCTCTTCCACTGTTTTCACGAGTTCTCTCTCTTCCACTGTTTTCACGAGTTCTCTCTCTCTCTTCCACTGTTTTCACGAGTTCTCTCTCTTCCACTGTTTTCACGAGTTCTCTCTCTTCCACTGTTTTCACGAGTTCTCTCTCTCTTCGCTGTTTTCACGAGTTCTCTCTCTCTTCACTGTTTTCACGAGTTCTCTCTCTCTTCACTGTTTTCACGAGTTCTCTCTCTCTTCACTGTTTTCACGAGTTCTCTCTCTTCACTGTTTTCACGAGTTCTCTCTCTTCACTGTTTTCACGAGTTCTCTCTCTCTTCACTGTTTTCACGAGTTCTCTCTCTCTTCACTGTTTTCACGAGTTCTCTCTCTCTTCACTGTTTTCACGAGTTCTCTCTCTCTTCACTGTTTTCTCTCTCTCTTCACTGTTTTCACAAGTTCTCTCTCTTCACTGTTTTCACTTCTCTCTCTTCACTGTTTTCACGAGTTCTCTCTCTCTCCACTGTTTTCTGAGTTCTCTCTCTCTTCACTGTTTTCACGAGTTCTCTCTCTTTCACTGTTTTCACGAGTTCTCTCTCTTCACTGTTTTCACGAGTTCTCTCTCTCTTCACTGTTTTCACGAGTTCTCTCTCTCTCCACTGTTTTCACGAGTTCTCTCTCTCTTCGCTGTTTTCACGAGTTCTCTCTCTCTTCACTGTTTTCACGAGTTCTCTCTCTCTTCACTGTTTTCACGAGTTCTCTCTCTCTCCACTGTTTTCACGAGTTCTCTCTCTCTCCACTGTTTTCACGAGTTCTCTCTCTCTCCACTGTTTTCACGAGTTCTCTCTCTCTTCACTGTTTTCACGAGTTCTCTCTCTCTTCACTGTTTTCACGAGTTCTCTCTCTCTTCACTGTTTTCACAAGTTCTCTCTCTTCACTGTTTTACATTTACATTTAAGTCATTTAGCAGACGCTCTTATCCAGAGCGACTTACAAATTGGTGCATTCACCTTATGACATCCAGTGGAACAGTCACTTTACAATAGTGCATCTAAATCTTAAAAGGGGGGTGAGAAGGATTACTTATCCTATCCTAGGTATTCCTTAAAGAGGTGGGGTTTCAGGTGTCTCCGGAAGGTGGTGATTGACTCCGCTGTCCTGGCGTCGTGAGGGAGTTTGTTCCACCATTGGGGGGCCAGAGCAGCGAACAGTTTTGACTGGGCTGAGCGGGAACTGTACTTCCTCAGTGGTAGGGAGGCGAGCAGGCCAGAGGTGGATGAACGCAGTGCCCTTGTTTGGGTGTAGGGCCTGATCAGAGCCTGGAGTTACTGAGGTGCCGTTCCCCTCACAGCTCCGTAGGCAAGCACCATGGTCTTGTAGCGGATGCGAGCTTCAACTGGAAGCCAGTGGAGAGAGCGGAGGAGCGGGGTGACGTGAGAGAACTTGGGAAGGTTGAACACCAGACGGGCTGCGGCGTTCTGGATGAGTTGTAGGGGTTTAATGGCACAGGCAGGGAGCCCAGCCAACAGCGAGTTGCAGTAATCCAGACGGGAGATGACAAGTGCCTGGATTAGGACCTGCGCCGCTTCCTGTGTGAGGCAGGGTCGTACTCTGCGGATGTTGTAGAGCATGAACCTACAGGAACGGGCCTGTAGTTCAGGAACGGGCCACGAGTTCTCTCTCTCTCCACTGTTTTCACGAGTTCTCTCTTTCTCCACTGTTTTCATGAGTTCTCTCTCTCCCACTGTTTTCATGAGTTCTCTCTCTCTCTCCACTGTTTTCATGAGTTCTCTCTCTCTCTCCACTGTTTTCACGAGTTCTCTCTCTCTCCACTGTTTTCACGAGTTCTCTCTCTCTCTCCACTGTTTTCACGAGTTCTCTCTCTCTCTCCACTGTTTTCACGAGTTCTCTCTCTCTCCACTGTTTTCACGAGTTCTCTCTCTCTCCACTGTTTTCACGAGTTCTCTCTCTCTCCACTGTTTTCACGAGTTCTCTCTCTCTCCACTGTTTTCACGAGTTCTCTCTCTCTCTCCACTGTTTTCACGAGTTCTCTCTCTCTCCACTGTTTTCACGAGTTCTCTCTCTCTCCACTGTTTTCACGAGTTCTCTCTCTCTCTCACTGTTTTCACGAGTTCTCTCTCTCTCCCACTGTTTTCACGAGTTCTCTCTCTCTCTCACTGTTTTCACGAGTTCTCTCTCTCTCACTGTTTTCACGAGTTCTCTCTCTCTCTCTCTCTCCACTGTTTTCACGAGTTCTCTCTCTCTCTCTCTCTCTCTCCACTGTTTTCACGAGTTCTCTCTCTCTTTCTCTCCACTGTTTTCACTAGTTCTCTCTCTCTCTCACTGTTTTCACGAGTTCTCTCTCTCTCTCCACTGTTTTCACGAGTTCTCTCTCTCTCCACTGTTTTCACGAGTTCTCTCTCTCTCTCACTGTTTTCACGAGTTCTCTCTCTCTCCACTGTTTTCACGAGTTCTCTCTCTCCTCCACTGTTTTCACGAGTTCTCTCTCTCTCTCCACTGTTTTCACAAGTTCTCTCTCTCTCTCCACTGTTTTCAGAGTTCTCTCTCTCTCCACTGTTTTCACGAGTTCTCTCTCTCTCCACTGTTTTCACGAGTTCTCTCTCTCTCCACTGTTTTCACGAGTTCTCTCTCTCTCCACTGTTTTCACGTTCTCTCTCTCTCCACTGTTTTCACGAGTTCTCTTTCTCTCCACTGTTTTCCACTGTTTTCTCTTCTCTCCACTGTTTTCACGAGTTCTCTCTTAGGTCCACTGTTTTCACGAGTTCTCTCTCTCTCCACTGTTTTCACGAGTTCTCTCTCTCTCCACTGTTTTCACGAGTTCTCTCTCTCTCCACTGTTTTCAACTCTCTCTCTCTTGACCTCACTGTTTTCTAAGTTCTCTCTCTCTCTCCTCACTGTTTTCTAAGTTCTCTCTCTCTTCTCTCACTGTTTTCATGTTCTCTCTCTCTCTCTCCACTGTTTTCCTCAGCTGATGTCTCTCTCTCTCTCTCTCTCCACTGTTCTCACTAGTTCTCTCTTTCTCTCCACTGTTCTCACTAGTTCTATGTAGTGGGGTAGTGGAGAACTGCATCAGTGTGTGTTGGTGTCTGATTTGACCTCGTGAGGTGCTTACCATGTGTCTTCTCTCTCCTTTCTGCAGTTGAGAACATTGCTCATTGTGAGTTTGCCTATTTGCGGGATCTACTGATTAGGTAAATATCTACGTGTGTGTTGTATGTGAATGTGTGTGTGAGTATGATAATGTGTTTCTGAACAATGTGTCTTTGTCAGTCTGTGTGTATATGTTTGTCTGTAAATCAGTCTGTGTGTCATTTATCATTACAACCCCTTATATTGACCTCAGCTGATGTCTAACTATCTCTCTGTTGACCTCAGCTGATGTCTAACTATCTCTCTGTTGACCTCAGCTGATGTCTAACTATCTCTCTGTTGACCTCAGCTGATGTCTAACTATCTCTCTGTTGACCTCAGCTGATGTCTAACTATCTCTCTGTTGACCTCAGCTGATGTCTAACTATCTCTCTGTTGACCTCAGCTGATGTCTAACTATCTCTCTGTTGACCTCAGCTGATGTCTAACTATCTCTCTGTTGACCTCAGCTGATGTCTAACTATCTCTCTGTTGACCTCAGCTGATGTCTAACTATCTCTCTGTTGACCTCAGCTGATGTCTAACTATCTCTCTGTTGACCTCAGCTGATGTCTAACTATCTCTCTGTTGACCTCAGCTGATGTCTAACTATCTCTCTGTTGACCTCAGCTGATGTCTAACTATCTCTCTGTTGACCTCAGCTGATGTCTAACTATCTCTCTGTTGACCTCAGCTGATGTCTAACTATCTCTCTGTTGACCTCAGCTGATGTCTAACTATCTCTCTGTTGACCTCAGCTGATGTCTAACTATCTCTCTGTTGACCTCAGCTGATGTCTAACTATCTCTCTGTTGACCTCAGCTGATGTCTAACTATCTCTCTGTTGACCTCAGCTGATGTCTAACTATCTCTCTGTTGACCTCAGCTGATGTCTAACTATCTCTCTGTTGACCTCAGCTGATGTCTAACTATCTCTCTGTTGACCTCAGCTGATGTCTAACTATCTCTCTGTTGACCTCAGCTGATGTCTAACTATCTCTCTGTTGACCTCAGCTGATGTCTAACTATCTCTCTGTTGACCTCAGCTGATGTCTAACTATCTCTCTGTTGACCTCAGCTGATGTCTAACTAGCCCCATCTCTCCCCTGTCAGGACCCACATGGAGAACATCAAGGACATCACCAGCAGCATCCACTATGAGGTGTACCGCGTCCGCCGCCTCAACGAAAACAACACCGCCGTCGCCCATGCCAACGGCCTCCCCCAACACCACATGACCTCCCATGAGATGTAGAGCCCTGCCCACCGTGTCCCATGAGGCCTCACTTCCCTCCGAAGCAGCTTCGATCCTTCCATCCCGTTATCCTTCCATCCCTCACCCCTCCACTCACTCTCAATGCCAAACCCTTCTACAGAAGGGAGAAGACCCACACTGGGGGGACTGAGGAGTGTAGTCTTATCGCCCCCAAATGGCCAAATACAGATGCATAGAATGGACTGTTGATGCCAATGCATTGCCCCTCGAACCCGGTCTCTCTGACTAACGTCTACATGAGGGTGGGGGGGGGGGTAAATGCTAGCTATCACTTGCATTCATTCAGGTTTAACCAGGCTAAGTAAACACTATTAATGTACTGCAACCTTAATCTGTGTGTTTTCAGTTATTCTGTCGTTCTTTAGGTTCCTCATCTGTCGGTTCGGTTAACAAAATAACGCTGTGTTTTCAGTCCCATTACATACAAGCAGTGACAGAAGTGCCCTCAAACTTTTGTTTGGGTAAAATATTGATTTCTCATCCGTTTTAATATAGCCCCTGTAATGCATCCTTCATTCATTGTTCATTTGACCTGCTATCTGAAGGTTCTACAACGTTTATCTCTGTTCCCTTTGAGAGGGAGTAGTTTAGCCTTGAGGGACTCTAATTCCCAGTAGGAGTGCTGATTTGGGATCAGTTTTGCCTTTTAGATATTAGATTACATGGACAGAGAGACCTGAACCTAGATCAGCACTCCTACTCTGAGGCGCTTTATACACTCGGCCCCAGAACTGTGGTACTGGATCCATCACGACAGCAGCAGAGGCACAGGACAGATATTCAGATAAGTATTTAGAAGTATAAATAAAATCTATTAATTCTATGGCAGTTGATTCATTTGTCAGAGTTCTGTTTGATGATGTCCGAGAGGGGTCAGTTGAAGATGGTGAATGGGGAGTGTTTCATTGTGATGGAAGTTGATAATGCTGTTGGATTGGTCAGGATTGCATAATGTCAGGGTTACTTAATGTCGGGGTGGACTGGAGGTTTTGAGTCTAGTGGACATCGTCGACACATCTGTAGGACCAGGAGTTTTTCCCCATAACTTGAACTGACCAGAAAAAACCTTGGGCCCTTGCAACAGCCTGTAACTAGGACGTTCTCAGTCATAGTTATGGACCGTAACTAGGGTCTTCTCTGAGTTGTCGTTATAGACCGTAACTAGGGTCTTCTCCGAGTTGTCGTTATAGACCGTAACTAGGGTCTTCTCTGAGTCGTTTATAGACTGTAACTACAGTCTTCTCTGAGTCGTTGTTATAGGCTGTAACTAGGGTCTTTGAGTCGTTGTTATAGACTAACTAGGGTCTTTGAGTCGTTGTTATAGACTAACTAGGGTCTTTGAGTCGTTGTTATAGACTAACTAGGGTCTTTGAGTCGTTGTTATAGGCTGTAACTAGGGTCTTTGAGTCGTTGTTATAGGCTGTAACTAGGGTCTTTGAGTCGTTGTTATAGGCTGTAACTAGGGTCTTCTCTGAATCGTCATTATAGACTGTAACTAGGACCGTGAGTTTTTCCTGGTAAAGTCACATGGTCAGGAAACCCCTGGTCCTACACGTGTATGATGCAGAGTGAGGGGAACACTCTCCTGTTGTCATTGATGAGCCAGTGCTTTAAGCCTTGAGCTGGTGACAGTACAGCGATACATATCCCTTGTACTATTGTGGTAATTGTTATTTTTACATGGCTGCGTCGTCGTACAGGTATTACTGTCAGAAAATAGATTTCAAAATGCCCTCAGTGCCTTTTCAATTCCAAATAATAGATGTCATTTTGGGGTGTTTTTTTATATTACAGATGTTTAAAGAGTGATTTAAAATAAATAGTATTTATGCACATTAGAAAGATAAGAAGTGTACCACCCACCCACTCATCCACACATGGTCGTTGTCCTGAGCAGAGAACACTAAATCAGTTTCTACTGCCCATGTCAAGTGTTTAGGAAAAACTCCTGGTCCTAGCTATGTGCCATGTCTCTGTGCCTTGGACAACACTATTGCCTTTTATTTATTGGAGACTGTCCGCTAGCACATGCTTTTAAACTGGAAGGACAACCGTGACAATTAAGGCCCTGAGTTTTTCCAGACCATGTGACCTGACCAGGATAAACCTCCACAGCCTATAACCAGGGACCTGAGTTTTTCCTGGTCAGGCCAAATAGTCTGGAAAACTCCTTGTCCTATTACTGATGTGCTGGCTGGTGCCAATCACCACAGCAGAAGACATTTCATTGTTATCAAGTCTCTTTATATCAGACTGTGCACCCTGAAACTAAAGTCCTCCTTAAAAACTCTAAGTTCTCTCTCTTTCTCCCACTTTCTTTTCTCTTCTTCTCTCTTGCCGTTTCTTGGATATCAACCAGTAACAGTAATATGTGGTGTTTAAAGGTTTTATGTGTTTCAGTTTCAAACTATAATCCTCAACTTCCAAACATCATCGTCGTCATGCTCTGTCCTGTATATTCACTGTCAGATACATGTTTGTACTGGTATTAATAATAACAGAATTTACCTTTTGATATTGTGTTATTTTCAAGAAATAAAGATGAAAGTTGTATATAGTCATTTCCTTGTCAATTTCTCCTCCTTTTTCAACTGTTACGTCGTTAAATTAGACCTTTATATTTTTTGCATACTTTATAAGATTTGTATATATTTTTATGCTCTTAACTTATGGCAGGGGGGCAGTATTGAGTAGCTTGGATGAATAAGGTGCCCAAAGTAAACGGCCTGCTCCTCAGTCTTAGTTGCTAATATATGCATATTATTAGTAGTATTGGATAGAAAACACTCTGAAGTTTCTAAAACTGTTTGAATGATGTGAGTATAACAGAACTCCTATGGCAAGCAAAATCCTGAGGAGAAATCAAAAAAGGAAGTGAGAAATCTGAGGTTTGTATGTATTCACCAATGAGTCCCCAATGAAATCCCCTTGAAATATTAATGATGTTGCACTGTCTAGGGGTTCCACTAGATGTCAACCATCAATAGACATTTTAATGAGAGTGAATGATAGCAGAATCTGTCAGGTGTCTGGCAGTCAGCCATTTTCTGATCACGCTTATTCCTCATGGTACACATGTGAGAAAAAGTTTGATTTTCAAACTTGATGAAACTGGTAAGTTGTTTATATGAAAAGTTGTATAGAACTATTGACTGCATTACTGATCTAGTACCATCTAGCTGCAGATTTAATTCACACATAGGAGCCTTTTAATTGCCAAGTCATTAGCCTGTTTTTGATTAGCCAGTAGTAAGTGATATCACTGCCTCGTGTTGCACGGCTGAATTGCATTTACACTAATTACCAGAAGTCGTAAGAGTGCATGTTACCCACAATGAAATGAAGGAGCCAATGAAGGGCCCACAGTTACTGAGCGGCCCAGCGTTACTGACAAGCCAGCCCCCGGATCGATCTGTAGAGGAGCTGCAGACATCGGGTCTGTGAAGCTAAGAGGAGATGCTAATGGAAGTGACAGAAAAGGAGTGGCTAGTGTGTTAGTGTTAGTGGCTGCAGAGGGACAGAGGTAACAGGTACTAATCCCTCAGCAACTCACCCACAATTTATCACACTTTCTAATGAGAGCTGGTGAACCGTGCTGCTACATCAGAGCTGTGTTTCACAGTGGTGTTAATTAAACGTATATAGGATGTAAATCATGTTAACCCATAGGTCTAAACATCTATTTTCCTCCAGGTTTACAAGGTAAATATCTCCTACTTCTGAGACTACAAAAAACACATGGTTCCATCACTATATGTATATTTGATTGTGTGTGTGCACGAGAGAGTGAGTGCAATTCCCCCTCTTTCCCCCAGTCTTCAAAATGGAGAGAGGGAGACTTCTTATTCAAAATGGCGCCTCCCCTTGGTAGTAGCAGACAGATGCAACATGCCAGTACCCGTTGCCCGCAAACCTCGCCCGGCCACCCCCAACCGACCCACTAGTTTAAGATCCAGACCCCCACATACAGTATTGTACTCACACACCCCTGTCAAACTCTCCCTAAACAGCAAACGAGCAAAGAGAGCAAGAAATAAAGTGAAAGGGAGAGGGGTAGAGCAGCTGCAATCCTTCACCAACCTTCCCCCTTCGTCTCTCTCATCCTTCACTGGTCTTCTTGGCAGACATCCAGCGTTGTGCAGCCCAGGTCTAATGAGAAATTACCTTCATTAATGAAGCAAGTGTGTCTGTATACTCTCATGAAGTGTGTCTGTGCTATCCAATAAAGCAGTGTGTCTGTATACTAACTAATTAAGCTGTGTGTGTGCTATCTAATGAAGCTGTGTCTGTGTACTAACTAATGAGGCTGTGTGTGTGCTATCTAATGAAGCTGTGTGTCTGTGTACTAACTAATGAGGCTGTGTGTGTGTACTAACTAATGAGGCTGTGTGTGTGCTATCTAATGAAGCTGTGTGTCTGTCTACTAACTAATTAAGCTGTGTGTGTGCTATCTAATGAAGCTGTGTCTGTGTACTAACTAATGAGGCTGTGTGTGTGTACTAACTAATGAGGCTGTGTGTGTGCTATCTAATGAAGCAAGTGTGCCTGTACTACCTAATGAAGATGTGTGTCTGTGGGCTAACTAATGAAGGTGTGTGTGTGTGTGCATACTATCTAATGAAGGTGTGTGTCTGTGTGCTATCTAATGAAGCTGTGTGTCTGTGTGCTAACTAATTAAGCTGTGTGTGTGTGCTATCTAATGAAGCTGTGTGTGTGCTAACTAATTAAGCTGTGTGTGTGTGTGCTATCTAATGAAGCTGTGTGTGTGTGCTAACTAATTAAGCTGTGTGTGTGTACTAACTAATGAGGCTGTGTGTGTGCTATCTAATGAAGCAAGTGTGCCTGTGTGTGTGTGTGCTATCTAATGAAGTTGTGTGTCTGTGTGCTAACTAATTAAGCTGTGTGTGTGTGTGTGCTATCTAATGAAGCTGTGTGTGCATACTATCTAATGAAGCTGTGTGTGTGTGCTAACTAATTAAGCTGTGTGTGTGTGTGTAATGTGTGTGTGTGTGTGTGTGTGTGTGTGTGTGTGTGTGTGTGTGTGTGTGTGTGTGTGTGTGTGTGTGTGTATCTAATGTGTGTGTGTGTGCTAACTAATTAAGCTGTGTGTGTGTGTGCTAACTATCTAATGAAGCTGTGTGTGTGTACTATCTAATGAAGCTGTGTGTGTGTGCTAACTAATGAAGCTGTGTGTGTGTGCTATCTAATGAAGCTGTGTGTGTGCATACTATCTAATGAAGCTGTGTGTGTGTACTAACTAATGAAGCTGTGTGTGTGTACTATCTAATGAAGCTGTGTGTGTGTGCTATCTAATAAAGCTGTGTTTCTGTGTGCTAACTAATGAAGCAAGTGTGTCTCTGTCCTATCTAATGAAGCTGTGTGTCTGTGTGCTAACTAATGAAGCTGTAGTGTGTCTCTGTCCTATCTAATGAAGCTGTGTGTGTGTGTGTGTGTGTGCTATCTAATAAAGCTGTGTTTCTGTGTGCTAACTAATGAAGCAAGTGTGTCTCTGTGAAGCTGTGTGTCTGTGTGCTATCTAGTGAAGCTGTGTGTCTGTGTGCTAACTAATGAAGCTGTGTGTGTGTAATAATTAAACATTTTAAAAACTTTACGTTTTGAATCCAGTGTCAATTCATAAACCACGTGCCATGAATCAGTACATTGAAAATCTCTTCCCAACTATTTTGCAACCTAAACGGCACAACTGTCTGTCTTGGATACTGGTCAAAATGGTTACTGGTCAGAATGTGGTTCACGTGCCTGGAAAGAGTGTGTGTAGGGTTGGTGTGTGAATATCTGTGTGTATCAAATAGGTGCAGTCAGCATAATGGTGTTAGAGCAGTATGACAATGTGTCAGTAATATCTGTGTGTATCGAATAGGTGCAGTCAGCATAATGGTGTTAGAGCAGTATGACAATGTGTCAGTAATATCTGTGTGTATCGAATAGGTGCAGTCAGCATAATGGTGTTAGAGCAGTATGACAATGTGTCAGTGCTGTATGTTAGTTCCAGACCATGCCAGCTGTGTACAGTTGAAGTTGGAAGTTTACATAAACTTAGGTTGAAGTCATTAAAACTCGTTTTTCAACCACTCCACAAATGTCTTGTTAACAAACTATAGTTTTGCTAAGTCGGTTAGGACATCTACTTTGTGCATGACACAAGTCGTTTTTCCAACAAGTGTTTATAGGCAGATTATTTCACTTATAATTCACTGTATCACAATTCCAGTGGGTCAGAAGTTTACATACACTAAGTTCACTGTGCCTTTAAACAGCTTGGAACTTTTCAGAAAATGATGTCATGGCTTTAGAAGCTTCTGATAGGCTAATTTACATCATTTGAGTCAATTGGAGGTGTACCTGTGGATGTATTTCAAGGCCTACCTTCAAACTCAGCGCCTCTTTGCTTGACATCATGGATCAGCCAAGACCTCAGAAAAACAATTGTAGACCTCCACAAGTCTGGTTCATCCTTGTGACAAATTCCAAACGTCTGAAGGTACCACGTTCATTTGTACAAACAATAGTACGCAAGTATAAACACCATGGGACCACGCAGCCGTCATACCGCTCAGGAAGGAGACACGTAGAGAAGAACGTACTTTGATGCGAAAAGTGCGAATCAATCCCAGAACAACAGCAAAGCACCTTGTGAAGATGCTGGAGGAAACAGGTACAAAAGTATCTATCTCCACAGTAAAACTAGTCTAATATTGACATAACCTGAAAGGCCGCTCAGCAAGGAAGAAGCCACTGCTCCAAAACCGCATAAGAAAAGCTAGACTACAGTTTGCAACTGTACATGGGGACAAAGATCATACTTTTTGGAGAAATGTCCTCTGGTCTGATGAAACAAAAATAGAACTGTTTTGCCATAATGACCATCGTTATGTTTGGAGGAAAAAGTGGAGGCTTACAAGCCGAAGAACATCATCCCACCCGTGAAGCACGGAGGTGGCAGCATATTATATTATCATGTTGTGGGGGTGCTTTGCTGCAGGGGGGACTGGTGCACTTCACAAAATATATGGCATCATGAGGCAGGAAAATGATGTGGATATATTGAAGCGACATCAGTCAGGAACTTAAAGCTTGGTCGCAAATGGTTCTTCCGAATGGACAATGACCCCAACAATACTTCCAAAGTTGTGGCAAAATGGCTTAAGGACAACGAAGTCAAAGTATTGGAGTGGCCTTCACAAAGCCCTGATCTCAATCCTATAGAGAATTTGTGGGTAGAACTGAAAAAACGTGTATGAGCAAGGAGGCCTACAGACCTGACTCAGTTACACCAGCTCTGTCAGGGGGAATCGGCCAAAATTCACCCAACTTATTGTGGGAAGCTTGTGGATGGGTACCTGAAACGTTTGACCCAAGTTAAACCATTTAAAGGCAATTAACTGAATTACAGTGGGAGAGAAAAGTAGTGCACATAATGAAAAGGGTGTCACTTCTCAATGTCATTGGTTGGACTGGCACCTCTTAGTGGGCACTGGTTGTCAAAAGTAGTGCACTTCATAGGGAATAGGGTGCCATTTCTCAATGTCATTGGTTGGACTGGCACCTCTTAGTGGGCACTGGTTGTCAAAAGTAGTGCACTTCATAGGGAATAGGGTGTCACTTCTCAATGTCATTGGTTGGACTGGCACCTCTTAGTAGGCACTGGTTGTCAAAAGTAGTGCACTTCATAGGGAATAGGGTGCCATTTCTCAATGTCATTGGTCAGACTGGCTCCTGTGACTGATCAGAATGTGTCTATCAAGATGAACTTCCCTATATAGAACCCATTTGCTGTAGCATCAGTGGTTGATATGTAGATACACTAAATGTAAGAGGAGGCTGGTGGGAGGAGCTATATGAGGACGGGCTCAATGTAATGGCTGGAATGGAATCGCTACTGCATCTCGTTAGTGTCTCGGAAGACACCAAACTGGAAGTCTTCCGACTAGCTTGGAAAGACGGTACCGTGCAGTACCGAAGAGCCCTTACTGCTGCTCGATCATCCTATTTTTCTAACTTAATTGAGGAAAATAAGAACAATCCGAAATTCCTATTTGATACTGTCGCAAAGCTAACTAAAAAGCAGCATTCCCCAAGAGAGGATGACTTTCACTTTAGCAGTGATAAATTCATGAACTTCTTTGAGGAAAAGATTATGATTATTAGAAAGCAAATTACGGACTCCTCTTTAAACCTGCGTATTCCTCCAAACCTCAGTTGTCCTGAGTCTGCACAACTCAGCCAGGACCTAGGATCAAGAGAGACGCTCAAGTGTTTTAGTACTATATCTCTTGACACAATGATGAAAATAATCATGGCCTCTAAACCTTCAAGCTGCATACTGGACCCTATTCCAACTAAACTACTGAAAGAGCTGCTTCCTGTGCTTGGCCCTCCTATGTTGAACATAATAAACGGCTCTCTATCCACTGGATGTGTACCAAACTCACTAAAAGTGGCAGTAATAAAGCCTCTCTTGAAAAAGCCAAACCTTGACCCAGAAAATATAAAAAACTATCGGCCTATATACCAATTTGTAAGTCGCTCTGGATAAGAGCGTCTGCTAAATGACTTAAATGTAAATGATATCGAATCTTCCATTACTCTCAAAAATTTTAGAAAAGGCTGTTGCGCAGCAACTCACTGCCTTCCTGAAGACAAACAATGTATACGAAATGCTTCAGTCTGGTTTTAGACCCCATCATAGCACTGAGACGGCACTTGTGAAGGTGGTAAATTACATTTTAATGGCATCGGACCGAGGCTCTGCATCTGTCCTCGTGCTCCTAGACCTTAGTGCTGCTTTTGATACCATCGATCACCACATTCTTTTGGAGAGATTGGAAACCCAAATTGGTCTACACGGACATGTTCTGGCCTGGTTTAGATCTTATCTGTCGGAAAGATATCAGTTTGTCTCTGTGAATGGTTTGTCCTCTGACAAATCAACTGTAAATTTCGGTGTTCTGTTTTAGGACCACTATTGTTTTCACTATACATTTTACCTCTTGGGGATGTTATTTGAAAACATAATGTTAACTTTCACTGCTATGCGGATGACACACAGCTGTACATTTCAATGAAACATGGTGAAGCCCCAAAATTGCCCTCGCTAGAAGCATGTGTTTCAGACATAAGGACAAAACAGAGATGCTTGTTCTAGGTCCCAAGAAACAAAGAGATCTTCTGTTGAATCTGACAATTAATCTTAATGGTTGTACAGTCGTCTCAAATAAAACTGTGAAGGACCTCGGCGTTACTCTGGACCCTGATCTCTCTTTTGAAGAACATATCAAGACCATTTCGAGGACAGCTTTTTTCCATCTACGTAATATTGCAAAAATCAGAAACTTTCTGTCCAAAAATGATGCAGAAAAATTAATCCATGCTTTTGTCACTTCTAGGTTAGACTACTGCAATGCTCTACTTTCCGGCTACCCGGATAAAGCACTAAATAAACTTCAGTTAGTGCTAAATACGGCTGCTAGAATCCTGACTAGAACCAAAAAATTGATCATATTACTCCAGTGCTAGCCTCTCTACACTGGCTTCCTGTCAAAGCAAGGGCTGATTTCAAGGTTTTACTGCTAACCTACAAAGCATTACATGGGCTTGCTCCTACCTATCTCTCTGATTTGGTCCTGCCGTACATATCTACACGTACGCTACGGTCACAAGACGCAGGCCTCCTAATTGTCCCTAGAATTTCTAAGCAAACAGCTGGAGGCAGGGCTTTCTCCTATAGAGCTCCATTTTTATGTAACGGTCTGCCTACCCATGTCACAGACGCAAACTCGGTCTCAACCTTTAAGTCTTTACTGAAGACTCATCTCTTCAGTGGGTCATATGATTGAGTGTAGTCTGGCCCAGGAGTGGGAAGGTGAACGGAAAGGCTCTGAAGCAACAAACCACCCTTGCTGTCTCTGCCTGGCCAGTTCCCCTCTTTCCACTGGGATTCTAACCCTATTACAGGGGCTGAGTCACTGGCTTACTGGGGCTCTCTCATGCCGTCCCTGCAGGGGGTGCGTCACCTGAGTGGGTTGATTCACTGTTGTGGTCATCCTGTCTGGGTTGCCCCCCCCCTTGGGTTGTGCCGTGGCGGAGATCTTTGTGGGCTATACTCAGACTTGTCTCAGGATGGTAAGTTGGTGGTTGAAGATATCCCTCTAGTGGTGTGGGGGCTGTGCTTTGGCAAAGTGGGTGGGGTTATATCCTTCCTGTTTGGCCCTGTCCGGGGTGTCCTCGGATGGGGCCACAGTGTCTCCTGACCCCTCCTGTCTCAACCTCCAGTATTTATGCTGCAGTAGTTTGTGTCGGGGGGCTAGGGTCAGTTTGTTATATCTGGAGTAATTCTCCTGTCCCATTCGGTGTCCTGTGTGAATCTAAGTGTGCGTTCTCTAATTCTCTCCTTCTTTCTTTCTCTCTCTCGGAGGACCTGAGCCCTCGGACCATGCCCCAGGACTACCTGACATGATGGCTCCTTGCTGTCCCCAGTCCACCTGGCCATGCTGCTGCTCCAGTTTCAACTGACCTGAGCCCTAGGACCATGCCCCAGGACTACCTGACATGATGACTCCTTGCTGTCCCCAGTCCACCTGGCCATGCTGCTGCTCCAGTTTCAACTGTTCTGCCTTACTATTATTTGACCATGCTGGTCATTTATGAACATTTGAACATCTTGGCCATGTTCTGTTATAATCTCCACCCGGCACAGCCAGAAGAGGACTGGCCACCCCACATAGCCTGGTTCCTCTCTAGGTTTCTTCCTAGGTTTTGGCCTTTCTAGGGAGTTTTTCCTAGCCACCGTGCTTCTACACCTGCATTGCTTGCTGTTTGGGGTTTTAGGCTGGGTTTCTGTACAGCACTTTGAGATATCAGCTGATGTACGAAGGGCTATATAAATCAAATTTGATTGATTGATTGGTCTGTGGGACTCATTACTGCATCTCGTTAGTCTGTGGGACTCATTACTGCATCTCGTTAGTCTGTGGGTCTCATTACTACATCTCTTTAGTCTGTGGGTCTCATTACTGCATCTCGTTAGTCTGTGGGTCTCATTACTGCATCTCGTTAGTCTGTGGGTCTCATTACTACATCTCTTTAGTCTGTGGGTCTCATTACTGCATCTCGTTAGACTGTGGGTCTCATTACTGCATCTCGTTAGACTGTGGGTCTCATTACTGCATCTCGTTAGTCTGTGGGTCTCATTACTGCATCTCGTTACTGGATCTTGTTAGTCTACTGCATCTTGTTAGTCTGTGGGTCTCATTACTGCATCTCGTTAGTCTGTGGGTCTCATTACTGCATCTCATTAGTCTGTGGGTCTCATTACTTCATCTCGTTAGACTGTGGGTCTCATTACTGCATCTCGTTACTGGATCTTGTTAGTCTACTGCATCTCGTTAGGTTACTGCATCTCGTTACTAAGTTTTGTTAGGTTACTGCATCTCGTTACTAAGTTTTGTTAGGTTACTGCATCTCGTTACTAAGTTTTGTTAGTCTACTGCATCTCGTTAGGTTACTGCATCTCGTTACTAAGTTTTGTTAGGTTACTGCATCTCGTTAGGTTACTGCATCTCGTTACTAAGTTTTGTTAGTTACTGCATCTCGTTAGGTTACTGCATCTCGTTACTAAGTTTTGTTAGGTTACTGCATCTCGTTAGGTTACTGCATCTCGTTACTAAGTTTTGTTAGGTTACTGCGTCTCGTTACAGCGTCTCATTTACCGATCCCGCCCAGCTCATCTGCATAGAGCCTATGTGTCTCCAATGAGTGACTGTTTGTAGGATGAGTACGAATATTTAGCATGCATCTCTTTATCCTGTTATCGCTGTTAATTAGCGTTTGATGGCGAAATCTGTGCAGGTATTATGTGCCAGTTGTACACTCGCTTTGTTTGTGTGTGTGTGCATGTTTGTGTGTGTGTGTGTGTGTGTGCATGTTTGTGTGTGTGTGCATGTTTGTGTGTGTGTGTGTGTGTGTGTTTGTGTGTGTGTGTGCATGTTTGTGTGTGTGTGTGTGTTTGTGTGTGTGTGTGCATGTTTGTGTGTGTGTGTGCATGTTTGTGTGTGTGTGTGCATGTTTGTGTGTGCATGTTTGTGTGTGTGTGCATGTTTGTGTGTGTGTGTGCATGTTTGTGTGTGCATGTTTGTGTGTGTGTGTGTGTGTGTGCATGTTTGTGTATGTTTGTGTGTGCATGTTTGTGTGTGTGTGTGTGCATGTTTGTGTGTGTGTGTGCATGTTTGTGTGTGTACCCCCACATCTCAAGGTGTTTGTCTCCAGCTCCTCCTCGACCTTCTGCTTCTTCTCCTCCCTATTGTTTAGCTGTTTTTCAGCCACCTTAACTCCATCCTTTCTTCCCCCTCCTCCCCATATTTCTCCCTCTTTCCCTGCCGTCTCCTCTCTCCCTCTAGCCTCTGACGTCAGATTCCTCGCTGCTCCAGGCTCTGTGTCAAGTATTTAGGCATGCAAGAAGAGGGGCACTACAGCCATATGCAAATCTCCCCTGGCTGTATGCAAATTAACCCAGACGTATGCAAATCAGGTCCTCTGTTAATTAAAAGACGGCTGTAAAGTCAATTAGATCGGAAACAAGGATAGAGGGATGGATGTGTTCACAGGAAGAGATTTGGCGCAGGATAGAAGTTTGTCGATCAGCGGCTGGGGATTTCTGTTTAAGAGAAGAGAAGATAACGGAGGTCGTACAGGGTCACTTTTGGGGCAAAGGGTACTCCTTCAGGGGTATAGAACAAAGCCAGTCTGTATGGTCACGGAGGAGGGAGGCTGAGAGAGAGTGATGCTTTAACATTGTGCGGGCACACCAGTTATCACAAAGCACTGGAGCTAGAGAGAGAGACTGTTGTGAGAAAGAGAAGCAGAAATCTAGAAAGAAAGATACTGTAGGCACAGAGAGAGAAAGAGAGGTGTTTTTCGTTCTCCCGGTGTGATGGTTTCTCATCAGGCTGATCACTGTGAGTAATTAAACCAATCAGAGACTCCGCCTTTAGGGGGACGACGGGGAGGGAGAAGGCGTGTGTGTGTGTGTGTGTGTGTGTGTGTGTGTGTGTGTGTGTGTGTGTGTGTGTGTGTGTGTGTGTGTGTGTGTGTGTGTGTGTGTGTGTGTGTGTGTGTGTGTGTGTGTGTGTGTGTGTGTGTGTGTGTGTGTGTGTGTGTGTGTAGCAATGCTGTGTGTGTATGTGTGTGTTTAATCATGCATATATGGGTGTGTGAAAGTACAGTTTGCAGATACATGTATATTGTATACATTATGTATTTGACTTGTTTTACCTAGGGTTTGTGCCATAAACTGTGAAAAAGCCATCAATGACATCACCCCATTGTTTCCTATGAGAATGCTCAGATGCGCATTTGATGATCAGGAAGTGTCATTTCATTGTGTCGCCATCTTGCTACATGAAGGAGTCTTGCTACATTGAGCTACTCTAGGAAGTGACGTTGCAGGCCAGTTCAGTGCTGCCCCCTCTCACTGAGTATCTCAAATTGAAATGCCGACAGCGGTATTGCAGGCTGCCATTAGCAACTAATTAATCCTTATAACTTCATCTGTGTGTGTTTTTAAGGACATACATCTGGTGAAAGAGAAGCAATTATTGGTATCATGGTTGACCACGAAGATCGCCAATTCCCTATTCAGTATAATGGGGGATCCTGTTTACTGGAAACAATGCCTGCAATACTGTGGTCGGCCTTTAACTAGAAATCCTCAATGCAAGCGGGCTGTCTGTTCTCCCCTGCTTTGTGCCACCCTCAAGTCAATGAGGGATGGGGAAGTGTGACATGGTGTCGTACTCTCCAGGTGGGTGATGGAGGAGTGTGACGGGGGTCGTACTCTCCAGGTGGGTGATGGAGGAGTGTGACGGGGGGTCGTACTCTCCAGGTGGGTGATGGAGGAGGGTGACGGGGGGTCGTACTCTCCAGGTGGGTGATGGAGGAGTGTGACGGGGGGCTGTACTCTCCAGGTGGGTGATGGAGGAGTGTGACGGGGGGTCGTACTCTCAGGTGGGTGATGGAGGAGTGTGACGGGGGTTGTACTCTACCTCCAGGTGGGTGATGGAGGAGTGTGACGGGGGGTCGTACTCTCCAGGTGGGTGATGGAGGAGTGTGACGGGGGTTGTACTCTCCAGGTGGGTGATGGAGGAGTGTGACGGGGGTCGTACTCTCCAGGTGGGTGATGGAGGAGTGTGACGGGGGTCGTACTCTCCAGGTGGGTGATGGAGGAGTGTGACGGGGGTCGTACTCTCCAGGTGGGTGATGGAGGAGTGTGACGGGGGTCGTACTCTCCAGGTGGGTGATGGAGGAGTGTGACGGGGGTCGTACTCTCCAGGTGGGTGATGGAGGAGTGTGACGGGGGGGTCGTACTCTCCAGGTGGGTGATGGAGGAGTGTGACGGGGGTTGTACTCTCCAGGTGGGTGATGGAGGAGTGTGACGGGGGTTGTACTCTCCAGGTGGGTGATGGAGGAGTGTGACGGGGGGTTGTACTCTCCAGGTGGGTGATGGAGGAGTGTGATGGGGGTCGTACTCTCCAGGTGGGTGATGGAGGAGTGTGACATGGTGTCGTACTCTCCAGGTGGGTGATGGAGGAGTGTGACGGGGGGTGTCGTACTCTCCAGGTGGGTGATGGAGGAGTGTGACATGGTGTCGTACTCTCCAGGTGGGTGATGGAGGAGTGTGACGGGGGTTGTACTCTCCAGGTGGGTGATGGAGGAGTGTGACGGGGGGTGTCGTACTCTCCAGGTGGGTGATGGAGGAGTGTGACATGGTGTCGTACTCTCCAGGTGGGTGATGGAGGAGTGTGACGGGGGGTTGTACTCTCCAGGTGGGTGATGGAGGAGTGTGACGGGGTGTCGTACTCTCCAGGTGGGTGATGGAGGAGTGTGACGGGGTTTGTACTCTCAGGTGGGTGATGGAGGAGTGTGACATGGTGTCGTACTCTCCAGGTGGGTGATGGAGGAGTGTGACGGGGGTTGTACTCTCCAGGTGGGTGATGGAGGAGTGTGACGGGGGTCGTACTCTCCAGGTGGGTGATGGAGGAGTGTGACGGGGGGTGATGGAGGAGTGTACTCTCCAGGTGGGTGATGGAGGAGTGTGACGGGGGTTGTACTCTCCAGGTGGGTGATGGAGGAGTGTGACGGGGGGTTGTACTCTCCAGGTGGGTGATGGAGGAGTGTGACGGGGGGTTGTACTCTCCAGGTGGGTGATGGAGGAGTGTGACGGGGGTTGTACTCTCCAGGTGGGTGATGGAGGAGTGTGACGGGGGTGTACTCTCCAGGTGGGTGATGGAGGAGTGTGACGGGGGTTGTACTCTCCAGGTGGGTGATGGAGGAGTGTGACGGGGTTGTACTCTCCAGGTGGGTGATGGAGGAGTGTGACGGGGGTCGTACTCTCCAGGTGGGTGATGGAGGAGTGTGACGGGGGTTGTACTCTCCAGGTGGGTGATGGAGGAGTGTGACATGGTGTCGTACTCTCCAGGTGGGTGATGGAGGAGTGTGACGGGGGTCGTACTCTCCAGGTGGGTGATGGAGGAGTGTGACATGGGTCGTACTCTCCAGGTGGGTGATGGAGGAGTGTGACGGGGGTCGTACTCTCCAGGTGGGTGATGGAGGAGTGTGACATGGTGTCGTACTCTCCAGGTGGGTGATGGAGGAGTGTGACGGGGTCGTACTCTCCAGGTGGGTGATGGAGGAGTGTGACGGGGTTTGTACTCTCCAGGTGGGTGATGGAGGAGTGTGACATGGTGTCGTACTCTCCAGGTGGGTGATGGAGGAGTGAGACGGGGTTGTACTCTCCAGGTGGGTGATGGAGGAGTGTGACATGGGTCGTACTCTCCAGGTGGGTGATGGAGGAGTGTGACGGGGGGTCGTACTCTCCAGGTGGGTGATGGAGGAGTGTGACGGGGGGTTGTACTCTCCAGGTGGGTGATGGAGGAGTGTGACGGGGGGTTGTACTCTCCAGGTGGGTGATGGAGGAGTGTGACGGGGGGTCGTACTCTCCAGGTGGGTGATGGAGGAGTGTGACATGGTGTCGTACTCTCCAGGTGGGTGATGGAGGAGTGTGACGGGGGTTGTACTCTCCAGGTGGGTGATGGAGGAGTGTGACGGGGGTTGTACTCTCCAGGTGGGTGATGGAGGAGTGTGACGGGGGGGTTGTACTCTCCAGGTGGGTGATGGAGGAGTGTGACGGGGGGTTGTACTCTCCAGGTGGGTGATGGAGGAGTGTGACGGGGGTTGTACTCTCCAGGTGGGTGATGGAGGAGTGGAGACGGGGGTTGTACTCTCCAGGTGGGTGATGGAGGAGTGTGACGGGGGTCGTACTCTCCAGGTGGGTGATGGAGGAGTGTGACGGGGGGGTCGTACTCTCCAGGTGGGTGATGGAGGAGTGTGACGGGGGGTTGTACTCTCCAGGTGGGTGATGGAGGAGTGTGACGGGGGTCGTACTCTCCAGGTGGGTGATGGAGGAGTGTGACGGGGGTCGTACTCTCCAGGTGGGTGATGGAGGAGTGTGACGGGGGTTGTACTCTCCAGGTGGGTGATGGAGGAGTGTGACGGGGGGCTGTACTCTCCAGGTGGGTGATGGAGGAGTGTGACGGGGGTCGTACTCTCCAGGTGGGTGATGGAGGAGTGTGACATGGGGTCGTACTCTCAGGTGGGTGATGGAGGAGTGTGACATGGTGTCGTACTCTCCAGGTGGGTGATGGAGGAGTGTGACGGGGGGTCGTACTCTCCAGGTGGGTGATGGAGGAGTGTGACGGGGGTTGTACTCTCCAGGTGGGTGATGGAGGAGTGTGACGGGGGAGGAGTCGTACTCTCAGGTGGGTGATGGAGGAGTGTGACGGGGTTTGTACTCTCCAGGTGGGTGATGGAGGAGTGTGACATGGTGTCGTACTCTCCAGGTGGGTGATGGAGGAGTGTGACGGGGGTTGTACTCTCCAGGTGGGTGATGGAGGAGTGTGACGGGGGGGTTGTACTCTCCAGGTGGGTGATGGAGGAGTGTGACGGGGGGTTGTACTCTCCAGGTGGGTGATGGAGGAGTGTGACGGGGGTTGTACTCTCCAGGTGGGTGATGGAGGAGTGTGACGGGGGTTGTACTCTCCAGGTGGGTGATGGAGGAGTGTGACGGGGGTTGTACTCTCCAGGTGGGTGATGGAGGAGTGTGACGGGGGTTGTACTCTCCAGGTGGGTGATGGAGGAGTGTGACGGGGCTGTACTCTCCAGGTGGGTGATGGAGGAGTGTGACGGGGGTTGTACTCTCCAGGTGGGTGATGGAGGAGTGTGACGAGGGGGTTGTACTCTCCAGGTGGGTGATGGAGGAGTGTGACGGGGGTTGTACTCTCCAGGTGGGTGATGGAGGAGTGTGACGGGGGGTTGTACTCTCCAGGTGGGTGATGGAGGAGTGTGACATGGTGTCGTACTCTCCAGGTGGGTGATGGAGGAGTGTGACGGGGGGTCGTACTCTCCAGGTGGGTGATGGAGGAGTGTGACATGGTGTCGTACTCTCCAGGTGGGTGATGGAGGAGTGTGACGGGGGGTCGTACTCTCCAGGTGGGTGATGGAGGAGTGTGACGGGGTTTGTACTCTCCAGGTGGGTGATGGAGGAGTGTGACATGGTGTCGTACTCTCCAGGTGGGTGATGGAGGAGTGTGACGGGGGGTCGTACTCTCCAGGTGGGTGATGGAGGAGTGTGACGGGGGGTTGTACTCTCCAGGTGGGTGATGGAGGAGTGTGACGGGGGTTGTACTCTCCAGGTGGGTGATGGAGGAGTGTGACGGGGGTTGTTACTCTCCAGGTGGGTGATGGATGAGTGTGACATGGTGTCGTACTCTCCAGGTGGGTGATGGAGGAGTGTGACATGGTGTCGTACTCTCCAGGTGGGTGATGGAGGAGTGTGACGGGGGTCGTACTCTCCAGGTGGGTGATGGAGGAGTGTGACGGGGGGGTCGTACTCTCCAGGTGGGTGATGGAGGAGTGTGACGGGGGTCGTACTCTCCAGGTGGGTGATGGAGGAGTGTGACGGGGGGTCGTACTCTCCAGGTGGGTGATGGAGGAGTGTGACATGGTGTCGATCCAGGTGGGTGATGGAGGAGTGTGACATGGTGGGTCGTACTCTCCAGGTGGGTGATGGAGGAGTGTGACATGGTGTCGTACTCTCCAGGTGGGTGATGGAGGAGTGTGACATGGTGTCGTACTCTCCAGGTGGGTGATGGAGGAGTGTGACGGGGTTGTACTCTCCAGGTGGGTGATGGAGGAGTGTGACATGGGTCGTACTCTCCAGGTGGGTGATGGAGGAGTGTGACGGGGGGTTGTACTCTCCAGGTGGGTGATGGAGGAGTGTGACGGGGGTCGTACTCTCCAGGTGGGTGATGGAGGAGTGTGACATGGTGTCGTACTGGTGGGTGATGGAGGAGTGTGACGGGGGGTTGTACTCTCCAGGTGGGTGATGGAGGAGGGTGACGGGGGTCGTACTCTCCAGGTGGGTGATGGAGGAGTGTGACGGGGGTCGTACTCTCCAGGTGGGTGATGGAGGAGTGTGACGGGGGTTGTACTCTCCAGGTGGGTGATGGAGGAGTGTGACGGGGGTCGTACTCTCCAGGTGGGTGATGGAGGAGTGTGACGGGGGCTGTACTCTCAGGTGGGTGATGGAGGAGTGTGACGGGGGTCGTACTCTCCAGGTGGGTGATGGAGGAGTGTGACGGGGGTTGTACTCTCCAGGTGGGTGATGGAGGAGTGTGACGGGGGTCGTACTCTCCAGGTGGGTGATGGATGAGTGTGACATGGTGTCGTACTCTCCAGGTGGGTGATGGAGGAGTGTGACATGGTGTCGTACTCTCAGGTGGGTGATGGAGGAGTGTGACGGGGGTCGTACTCTCCAGGTGGGTGATGGAGGAGTGTGACGGGGGTCGTACTCTCAGGTGGGTGATGGAGGAGTGTGACGGGGGGGTCGTACTCTCCAGGTGGGTGATGGAGGAGTGTGACGGGGGTCGTACTCTCCAGGTGGGTGATGGAGGAGTGTGACATGGTGTCGTACTCTCCAGGTGGGTGATGGAGGAGTGTGACATGGTGTCGTACTCTCCAGGTGGGTGATGGAGGAGTGTGACATGGTGTCGTACTCTCCAGGTGGGTGATGGAGGAGTGTGACATGGTGTCGTACTCTCCAGGTGGGTGATGGAGGAGTGTGACATGGTGTCGTACTCTCAGGTGGGTGATGGAGGAGTGTGACGGGGGTTGTACTCTCCAGGTGGGTGATGGAGGAGTGTGACGGGGGTCGTACTCTCCAGGTGGGTGATGGAGGAGTGTGACATGGTGTCGTACTCTCCAGGTGGGTGATGGAGGAGTGTGACGGGGGGTCGTACTCTCCAGGTGGGTGATGGAGGAGGGTGACGGGGGTCGTACTCTCCA
Source organism: Oncorhynchus keta (assembly GCF_023373465.1). NCBI lineage: Eukaryota > Metazoa > Chordata > Actinopteri > Salmoniformes > Salmonidae > Oncorhynchus > Oncorhynchus keta. Next base: position 407,193 of record NW_026291018.1, on the reverse strand, counting down.
GGTGGGTGATGGAGGAGTGTGACGGGGTCGTACTCTCCAGGTGGGTGATGGAGGAGTGTGACATGGTGTCGTACTCTCCAGGTGGGTGATGGAGGAGTGTGACATGGTGTCGTACTCTCCAGGTGGGTGATGGAGGAGTGTGACATGGTGTCGTACTCTCCAGGTGGGTGATGGAGGAGTGTGACATGGTGTCGTACTCTCCAGGTGGGTGATGGAGGAGTGTGACGGGGGGTTGTACTCTCCAGGTGGGTGATGGAGGAGTGTGACATGGTGTCGTACTCTCCAGGTGGGTGATGGAGGAGTGTGACGGGGGGTTGTACTCTCCAGGTGGGTGATGGAGGAGTGTGACGTGGGGTCGTACTCTCCAGGTGGGTGATGGAGGAGTGTGACATGGTGTCGTACTCTCCAGGTGGGTGATGGAGGAGTGTGACGGGGGTTGTACTCTCCAGGTGGGTGATGGAGGAGGGTGACGGGGGTCGTACTCTCCAGGTGGGTGATGGAGGAGTGTGACGGGGGTCGTACTCTCCAGGTGGGTGATGGAGGAGTGTGACGGGGGTTGTACTCTCCAGGTGGGTGATGGAGGAGTGTGACGGGGTCGTACTCTCCAGGTGGGTGATGGAGGAGTGTGACGGGGCTGTACTCTCCAGGTGGGTGATGGAGGAGTGTGACGGGGGGTCGTACTCTCCAGGTGGGTGATGGAGGAGTGTGACGGGGGGTTGTACTCTCCAGGTGGGTGATGGAGGAGTGTGACATGGTGTCGTACTCTCCAGGTGGGTGATGGATGAGTGTGACATGGTGTCGTACTCTCCAGGTGGGTGATGGAGGAGTGTGACATGGTGTCGTACTCTCCAGGTGGGTGATGGAGGAGTGTGACGGGGGGTCGTACTCTCCAGGTGGGTGATGGAGGAGTGTGACGGGGGTTGTACTCTCCAGGTGGGTGATGGATGAGTGTGACAGGGTGTCGTACTCTCCAGGTGGGTGATGGAGGAGTGTGACATGGGGTCGTACTCTCCAGGTGGGTGATGGATGAGTGTGACATGGTGTCGTACTCTCCAGGTGGGTGATGGATGAGTGTGACATGGTGTCGTACTCTCCAGGTGGGTGATGGATGAGTGTGACATGGTGTCGTACTCTCCAGGTGGGTGATGGAGGAGTGTGACATGGTGTCGTACTCTCCAGGTGGGTGATGGAGGAGTGTGACATGGTGTCGTACTCTCCAGGTGGGTGATGGAGGAGTGTGACGGGGGTTGTACTCTCCAGGTGGGTGATGGAGGAGTGTGACGGGGGGTCGTACTCTCCAGGTGGGTGATGGAGGAGTGTGACATGGTGTCGTACTCTCCAGGTGGGTGATGGAGGAGTGTGACGGGGGGTCGTACTCTCCAGGTGGGTGATGGAGGAGGGTGACGGGGGGTCGTACTCTCCAGGTGGGTGATGGAGGAGTGTGACGGGGGTCGTACTCTCCAGGTGGGTGATGGAGGAGTGTGACGGGGGGTTGTACTCTCCAGGTGGGTGATGGAGGAGTGTGACGGGGGGTCGTACTCTCCAGGTGGGTGATGGAGGAGTGTGACGGGGGGCTGTACTCTCCAGGTGGGTGATGGAGGAGTGTGACGGGGGTCGTACTCTCCAGGTGGGTGATGGAGGAGTGTGACGGGGGTTGTACTCTCCAGGTGGGTGATGGAGGAGTGTGACGGGGGGTCGTACTCTCCAGGTGGGTGATGGAGGAGTGTGACGGGGGCTGTACTCTCCAGGTGGGTGATGGAGGAGTGTGACGGGGGGGTCGTACTCTCCAGGTGGGTGATGGAGGAGTGTGACGGGGGGTCGTACTCTCCAGGTGGGTGATGGAGGAGTGTGACGGGGGGTTGTACTCTCCAGGTGGGTGATGGAGGAGTGTGACGGGGGTTGTACTCTCCAGGTGGGTGATGGAGGAGTGTGACGGGGGGTTGTACTCTCCAGGTGGGTGATGGAGGAGTGTGACGGGGGTCGTACTCTCCAGGTGGGTGATGGAGGAGTGTGACGGGGGGTCGTACTCTCCAGGTGGGTGATGGAGGAGTGTGACGGGGGTTGTACTCTCCAGGTGGGTGATGGAGGAGTGTGACGGGGGTTGTACTCTCCAGGTGGGTGATGGAGGAGTGTGACGGGGGGTCGTACTCTCCAGGTGGGTGATGGAGGAGTGTGACGGGGGGTCGTACTCTCCAGGTGGGTGATGGAGGAGTGTGACGGGGTCGTACTCTCCAGGTGGGTGATGGAGGAGTGTGACGGGGGTCGTACTCTCCAGGTGGGTGATGGAGGAGTGTGACGGGGGGTCGTACTCTCCAGGTGGGTGATGGAGGAGTGTGACGGGGGGTCGTACTCTCCAGGTGGGTGATGGAGGAGTGTGACGGGGGTTGTACTCTCCAGGTGGGTGATGGAGGAGTGTGACCCGAGGGGTCGTACTCTCCCGGTGGGTGATGGAGGAGTGTGACGGGGGGTCGTACTCTCCAGGTGGGTGATGGAGGAGTGTGACGGGGGTTGTACTCTCCAGGTGGGTGATGGAGGAGTGTGACGGGGGGTGTACTCTCCAGGTGGGTGATGGAGGAGTGTGACGGGGGTCGTACTCTCCAGGTGGGTGATGGAGGAGTGTGACATGGTGTCGTACTCTCCAGGTGGGTGATGGAGGAGTGTGACATGGTGTCGTACTCTCCAGGTGGGTGATGGAGGAGTGTGACGGGGGGGTCGTACTCTCCAGGTGGGTGATGGAGGAGTGTGACGGGGGTTGTACTCTCCAGGTGGGTGATGGAGGAGTGTGACGGGGGGTTGTACTCTCCAGGTGGGTGATGGAGGAGTGTGACGGGGTTTGTACTCTCCAGGTGGGTGATGGAGGAGTGTGACATGGGGTCGTACTCTCCAGGTGGGTGATGGAGGAGTGTGACGGGGGTTGTACTCTCCAGGTGGGTGATGGAGGAGTGTGACGGGGGGGTCGTACTCTCCAGGTGGGTGATGGAGGAGTGTGACGGGGGGTCGTACTCTCCAGGTGGGTGATGGAGGAGTGTGACGGGGGGGTTGTACTCTCCAGGTGGGTGATGGAGGAGTGTGACGGGGGTTGTACTCTCCAGGTGGGTGATGGAGGAGTGTGACGGGGGGTTGTACTCTCCAGGTGGGTGATGGAGGAGTGTGACGGGGGGTTGTACTCTCCAGGTGGGTGATGGAGGAGTGTGACGGGGGGTTGTACTCTCCAGGTGGGTGATGGAGGAGTGTGACGGGGGGTTGTACTCTCCAGGTGGGTGATGGAGGAGTGTGACGGGGGGGGTTGTACTCTCCAGGTGGGTGATGGAGGAGTGTGACGGGGGTCGTACTCTCCAGGTGGGTGATGGAGGAGTGTGACGGGGGGTTGTACTCTCCAGGTGGGTGATGGATGAGTGTGACATGGTGTCGTACTCTCCAGGTGGGTGATGGAGGAGTGTGACGGGGGTGATGGAGGAGTGTGACGGGGTTGTACTCTCCAGGTGGGTGATGGAGGAGTGTGACATGGTGTCGTACTCTCCAGGTGGGTGATGGAGGAGTGTGACGGGGGTCGTACTCTCCAGGTGGGTGATGGAGGAGTGAGACGGGGTTTGTACTCTCCAGGTGGGTGATGGAGGAGTGTGACATGGTGTCGTACTCTCCAGGTGGGTGATGGAGGAGTGTGACGGGGGTTGTACTCTCCAGGTGGGTGATGGAGGAGTGTGACGGGGGTCGTACTCTCCAGGTGGGTGATGGAGGAGTGTGACGGGGGTCGGTACTCTCCAGGTGGGTGATGGAGGAGTGTGACGGGGGTCGTACTCTCCAGGTGGGTGATGGAGGAGTGTGACGGGGGGTCGTACTCTCCAGGTGGGTGATGGAGGAGTGTGACGGGGGGCTGTACTCTCCAGGTGGGTGATGGAGGAGTGTGACGGGGCGTTGTACTCTCCAGGTGGGTGATGGAGGAGTGTGACGGGGGTCGTACTCTCCAGGTGGGTGATGGAGGAGTGTGACATGGTGTCGTACTCTCCAGGTGGGTGATGGAGGAGTGTGACATGGTGTCGTACTCTCCAGGTGGGTGATGGAGGAGTGTGACGGGGGGTCGTACTCTCCAGGTGGGTGATGGAGGAGTGTGACGGGGGGTCGTACTCTCCAGGTGGGTGATGGAGGAGTGTGACGGGGGTCGTACTCTCCAGGTGGGTGATGGAGGAGTGTGACGGGGGGTCGTACTCTCCAGGTGGGTGATGGAGGAGTGTGACATGGTGTCGTACTCTCCAGGTGGGTGATGGAGGAGTGTGACATGGTGTCGTACTCTCCAGGTGGGTGATGGAGGAGTGTGACATGGTGTCGTACTCTCCAGGTGGGTGATGGAGGAGTGTGACATGGTGTCGTACTCTCCAGGTGGGTGATGGAGGAGTGTGACATGGGGTCGTACTCTCCAGGTGGGTGATGGAGGAGTGTGACGGGGGGTCGTACTCTCCAGGTGGGTGATGGAGGAGTGTGACGGGGGGTCGTACTCTCCAGGTGGGTGATGGAGGAGTGTGACATGGTGTCGTACTCTCCAGGTGGGTGATGGAGGAGTGTGACGGGGGTTGTACTCTCCAGGTGGGTGATGGAGGAGGGTGACGGGGGTCGTACTCTCCAGGTGGGTGATGGAGGAGTGTGACGGGGGTCGTACTCTCCAGGTGGGTGATGGAGGAGTGTGACGGGGGTTCGTACTCTCCAGGTGGGTGATGGAGGAGTGTGATGGGGTCGTACTCTCCAGGTGGGTGATGGAGGAGTGTGACGGGGGGCTGTACTCTCCAGGTGGGTGATGGAGGAGTGTGACGGGGGGTCGTACTCTCCAGGTGGGTGATGGAGGAGTGTGACGGGGGGTTGTACTCTCCAGGTGGGTGATGGAGGAGTGTGACGGGGGGTCGTACTCTCCAGGTGGGTGATGGAGGAGTGTGACGGGGGGTCGTACTCTCCAGGTGGGTGATGGAGGAGTGTGACGGGGGTCGTACTCTCCAGGTGGGTGATGGAGGAGTGTGACGGGGGTCGTACTCTCCAGGTGGGTGATGGAGGAGTGTGACGGGGGGTTGTACTCTCCAGGTGGGTGATGGAGGAGTGTGACGGGGGTTGTACTCTCCAGGTGGGTGATGGAGGAGTGTGACGGGGGGTTGTACTCTCCAGGTGGGTGATGGAGGAGTGTGACGGGGGGTTGTACTCTCCAGGTGGGTGATGGAGGAGTGTGACGGGGGGGTACTCTCCAGGTGGGTGATGGAGGAGTGTGACGGGGGTTGTACTCTCCAGGTGGGTGATGGAGGAGTGTGACGGGGGGTTGTACTCTCCAGGTGGGTGATGGAGGAGTGTGACGGGGGGGTCGTACTCTCCAGGTGGGTGATGGAGGAGTGTGACGGGGGGTTGTACTCTCCAGGTGGGTGATGGAGGAGTGTGACATGGTGTCGTACTCTCCAGGTGGGTGATGGAGGAGTGTGACGGGGGGTCGTACTCTCCAGGTGGGTGATGGAGGAGTGTGACGGGGGGTCGTACTCTCCAGGTGGGTGATGGAGGAGTGTGACGGGGGGTCGTACTCTCCAGGTGGGTGATGGAGGAGTGTGACGGGGGGTCGTACTCTCCAGGTGGGTGATGGAGGAGTGTGACGGGGGGTTGTACTCTCCAGGTGGGTGATGGAGGAGTGTGACCCGGGGGGTCGTACTCTCCCGGTGGGTGATGGAGGAGTGAGACGGGGGGTCCAGGTGGGTCTTCATGCTGTGGTGTATGGGTGGGTGTACCCCTGTGGTGTATGGGTGGGTGTACCCCTGTGGTGTATGGGTGGGTGTACCCCTGTGGTGTATGGGTGGGTGTACCCCTGTGGTGTATGGGTGGGTGTACCCCTGGGGAGCTGGAGAGGGAGGGAGCCTTGTCACAGAGCCAAGCACTGTGTGTTTGTGTCTGTGTGTGTGTGAGTGCCTACCTGCCTGCATATGTGTGTTTCCTGCACAGTGAATTTAATGTTGAGCTGAAGATCTTATCTGTGACTCCCTGAGGAAAATCTACACGTGTTTCTTTAAAGGGGACATGGATGCTAGGCTAGTGTTTTCCACATGGACAATCTTGACAGACTTTAAATCCTATCAGAGGTTAGAGAAAAGGGGATTTTGAATAATGCCTAGGCCTTATAGACATGGACTCCAGGCATTGCAACGAGGGACAGTCATATTTCTGCACACCCTCACCACACACACACACACACACACACACACATACTCCTGAACCCTCTTCTCATAACCTGCAGCGGCCACCAGTCAGATTGAGAAGGATTTTAAAGATGGCTTGATGTACTCAATCAGGTCTGGTTTATTTGAAAGCAGTCATCTGGCTGTGTGCTACTCAAGCGTGACTTTCAGATGATTGAAAATAGGTCTGGGAGGGGTCGGGGCAAAGGAGAGGAGAAAGAGGGATGGGGGGGTGATGTCTATGAGTCTGAACCACTTTCTAAATCACACATGTGTAGTACTAGGTTAATTCTCTGATCCTTTGATTGGATGGACAACATGTAAGTTCATACCGCAAAAGCTTTGATTGGTTGGAAGACGTCCTCTGGAAGTTGTCATCATCTCCATGTAGGTTAATGGAAGGAGGTGAGGAGCACGAGGAGGACGGAAACTAGCTGTCCTCCGGCTACACCATAGTGCTTCCCTAGAGCGTTCTGTTGAAGCTACTGTAGACCATTGTAAAACAGTGTGTTTTAATCAATATTTGATGATGTGTATGTATTTTGTATAGTTCTATCTAAAAATGTTGTACTTTTTTTCATTTTATTTGTATTCACTGAGTAGGATGGTCTTCCTCTTCTGCGGAGCCTCCACTGACACACACACACATGCTTACCTGCTCACATTCCCACCACCACATACACACACACCATTCTCACACCATCATCCTTTCCCTGCCATTTCTAATCTTTGTTCCCGAGGCGTTATTTCTCCTCTGTGATTCTTCAGCAGCAGCAGTGAACATGCTTCTGTTCCACTGACACATTGTGTTGCTACACTGGTGAAATAATGGGGCTTTGCATCCAACCCTTTACTTCTATGTACTGTAGTGTTGCAACATTTCTTCTAGCACTCTGCTAATGGTACATGTATAGCCTCTGTCATTCAGGCATAAACAGGAAAACAAACTCATTGGACAAACAGGCTGGAAAGGTGTCCTAATGGTCTCCATGGAGATATGGTATCCAGGCAGATGTTGGGGGTGAATCAATCAGAACATTTTTCATTTACATTTAAATGCTTTTTAGTACAATTACGCCAAAGAGACAGTGCTGTAGCCTTCAGTAAGGGAGCAGGGGTTGTGAGTGTTTGGTTGCATACACTTAATTTACTCGTGTCATCTGTTTGTTTGAGTTTGAATTATGGATCATTTCAAAATGAATCAAGGAAGTAGTATTAATCTTCAATGAAAACATTTTATCAAAATAGGAATTTTCAATCAAAATATATATTTTTAAATAGTCACAGATATGTCCCTTCGGAGATGCTATGAATGTATTATTCTGGAACCAACTGGTAGATTGCTTCAGTTCTCCTCCTGTCTGATCTGCAGGCTATGGAACTGCCATCAGGGGTCTACAAAGCCACTGAGGACAGAGAGACCACCTTGAACACAAAGGTAAGCTATTTAGCAATAATAAAAGACCTACCACCTAATCAAATAGTATATGGGATTTCATGATGTGTATTTTCAGTTATTCCGGTGTATTTTCAGTTATTCCGGTGTATTTTCAGTTATTCCGGTGTATTTTCAGTTATTCCGGTGTATTTTCAGTTATTACGGTGTATTTTCAGTTATTCCGGTGTATTTTCAGTTATTCCGGTATATTTTCAGTTATTACGGTATATTTTCAGTTATTTCAGTGTATTTCTAGGGTACATCCATGTGCATCCTCTCCTAATGAAAAGAGACGGTCAGGAATGGCATTCTATATTATTGTAATAAATGGTGTGATATGGAACCCCAGTATATTAAATTATTCTGGTAATACAAGTATTGATTGGGGACAGCACTGAACTCTGCTGCCCCCCTCTAGGCCTTAATGATATCTGAATGTTCAGAAGATTAAGACTTTTTTACTGGGACTTTAAATTAATCTTCAACTGAATTTTCTGATGGGCCGCTCTGTTGCGCTCTCTTCTTTCAATCTCCTGTGACTCTCTCCATCTCTTTCTCTCTGTGTCTGACGTTCTCTTTCTCTCTCTCTCTCTGAATCTCCCCTCTCCCTCTCACCCCCCCTCTGTCCCTCTCTCTTTCCTCCTCTCTCTCCCTACCTCCATCCCTCCTCTCCTGGGATCTGTCAAGCAGCTTTAGCTCCCTGATATTAAACTAGAAAGGCAGCCCCGCTGTAGCCTGCAGAGACTTGCTGTTTATTAAAGGAGAATAGGAGAGCTATGTCCCTTGGTAAATGCTGCTCTCTGAGTTCCATTACTGTATGTTTGTGTCTCTATTTCTGTCCTCTGTTTACTCTCCTCTACAAGTTTAATTGTCTTTCTTTTCTAGTTCCCCCTGCTGTGTGTTTGTGTCGGCGTTGGTCCTGAGTCTGTCTAGGAAACCTTCCAGGATTGATTTGACCCATATAGTTAACCCACTAGTCTCCTGATACATAAGGAGCAATACATCATTTACTATATGATATACACTGAGAATAACAAACGTTAAGAACCCCCTCTCCCTTTGCCCTCAGAAAGGCCTCAATTCGTCAGAGCATGGACTCTGCAAGGTGTCGAAAGCGTTCCACAGGGATGCTGGCCCATGTTGACTCAGTTGTGTGAAGTTGGCTGGATGTCCTTTGGGTGGTTGACCATTCTTGATACACACAGGAAACCCACACTCAACCCGGTGTGTCTACTACCATACCCCTTTCAAAGGCACTTAAATATTCTATATAGTCTTGCCCATTCACCTGTTAAGGATCCTTTTGGTTCTAGACTTGGTGCTCCGGTAACGTGCAGTAGCAGAGAGAACAGTCTATGACTTGGGGAAGCAGAGAGAACCCAAGTCATATATGTATTTGTCATAGATGTCATAGATGTATTTGGCTAAGGTGTATGTCAACTTCCTTCTTCAACTGTATAGAGGAGCAGCACAACATACATGATATATATTGAATATTTCTCAGGATCAGTATGTTTCCTGATTCCTAGAAAGCTTTGAAGCTGTATTGGATTTCAATTGTCAATGTTCTCAATCTCAACAATAGAGATCGCTCTCTAGAGCTTTTGGTGAACGCCTGATCTGTGCGTGCATGTGGAAAACCCTCATTCTCTCAGGTCAGAAAGAGCTATTTCCACAGTGTGTGGATGGAAGGTTGAAGTAATCCAAGAAAGGAGGGTAAAGGATGATATCAGGGTCATATACTCTACTTTACACAGGCAGCACAATTCTGATATTTTGCCCAATTATTGTCCAAGCAAAAAAAGCTGATCTGATTTGTCAAAAGAGCTGAGCTCTCTGTGTGTGTCTGTAACTCTGAGGGTCTTGATTGGTAGACTGGTAGAGCTCTCAGTCGGGGCTCTGTAACTTGGATTGGAAGTGTCTGGTGGTGTTAAGTGATTTACTGGATCTGTGCCACCTGGTTGTCCACGAATACATCCTCCTCTGACAGCCATCCATTCCCCAAGTCTCCACTTCTCCCTCTACCCCCTTTTCTCTCTCTCTCTCCCTTTCTCCCCCTCTCCCTCTCTTCTCTGCTTCCTCTCTCCATCTCTATCTCTTCCCTCCTGCCCATCTCTCTCATCTCTGCTTCCTCTCTCCATCTCTATCTCTTCCCTCCTGCCCATCTCTCTCATCTCTGCTTTCTCTCTCCATCTCTATCTCTTCCCTCCTGCCCATCTCTCTCATCTCTGCTTCCTCTCTCCATCTCTATCTCTTCCCTCCTGCCCATCTCTCTCATCTCTGCTTCCTCTCTCCATCTCTATCTCTTCCCTCCTGCCCATCTCTCTCATCTCTGCTTCCTCTCTCCATCTCTATCTCTTCCCTCCTGCCCATCTCTCTCATCTCTGCTTCCTCTCTCCATCTCTATCTCTTCCCTCCTGCCCATCTCTCTCATCTCTGCTTCCTCTCTCCATCTCTATCTCTTCCCTCCTGCCCATCTCTCTCATCTCTGCTTCCTCTCTCCATCTCTATCTCTTCCCTCCTGCCCATCTCTCTCATCTCTGCTTATCAGCTCATTTGCATGGCAGAGCCTTGGAGATTAGGCACCATGCAAATTACACTGCTCTCTGCACAAGGTGATTTCAACCCACCCAGTCATCCTCCCTCTATTTCTATTCAATTCAAAGGCTTTATTGACATGGGAAACATAAGTTAACACTGCCAAAGCAAGTGAAGTAGATAATAAACAAAAGTGAAAATCTTTATCCAGACATTTGAGTATTTTTATCTTTTTGTCCCTGTCTGTTTTTATAGGTGTCCTTCTGGAGGGATCAAACGGAAGTGTGTGTGTGTGCCAAAGTGTGTGTGTGTGCCAAAGTGTGTGCGTTATCTCTCATGGAGCCTGACACTCACCCATATGTGCTGCAGGGAGTAGGGACAGCCAATCTTAACACAGCAACCATTACTCTGCTGCTACTGCAGACAACTGGACTAGACCCTGGCAGACAGACCTCTGATGGATGGCAACCTTCACAAACACACAGAGAGAGAGAAAGAGACTGAAGTGTTTGGAACTGCAATAATAATAATATTTTATCCATGCCTGTACCGAGCCCAACCCTAATGCTGTACTCATATAGTGGGAATCTGGTGTCTGTAGATGCTCAGTCATGTACACAGCTAGTTGACATCACTGTTCACACCCCCTCCGGGATTTAAAAGTAGGGGGGGGCATCAGAACAGAACAGTATGGATAAAATATTGACTTGTGGAGGTGTTTTAATTCATGCCCCACATTGCTTGATGCTTGTCTTTCATAAATGAACGAGGAGGCTTGAGTTCAAAGAGGAGCAACAAGGAACAAGGAAGCTGCTGTAAAGGAACATGGAGATGAATGAACCCAAGTGTGCTTCACTAAGAGAGAACAAGAGAGAGGGAGTTGACAACCTGTAGCTTCTATTTCTATAGCCCTGATAAAGGTTTCATAAAGGCTTCTTTAAGCCTTAAGAGTTATGTTTCCTTTAAGGTGGGACCCTGAATTTAGGACCCTTTCGGAGAGAAAAGAGAGCGAGGGTATAAGTCATAGTGAAAATGTGGATGACTCATTTGGCATTAGTGTAACGGAGGTGGTTGGTGAACAATGCTTATTAGATAAGTCATCTTGCCTGAGACCTGAAGACTTGCGTTAGCTCCCACATAGCTAACATCTCTCGCTGAGCGGGTTAATACAGTCGTGTGGCACGGAAGAGGCCCGTGTTCACAGTCTATTCAGTCACGTTAGCAATCTGTTACAGTGCTTCATCTAGTCAACAATATGTGTGGATGTTGAAAATCTTTGAACTAGCAGATAGATCCCAATGCTCACCCATAAACCCCTGGACACAATGAGTCTCAGGTGAGAGCATTTCCACCCAGACACAAGACATTTAATATGCTTTTAAACTTCTGATCAAGTTCAGCTGTGGATTTATCAGGATTGTGGGAATCTAGAAAGGATCGAGAGAGGATTTTCCATTTAAGTTACTGTGGGATTAGAGATGGGAAGAGTGGGATTGGGAAGCAGCAGTATCTGGCTTGTTAGATGTTTCCCCTTTCTCATGTCCTCTCTGGCATCTCTTTCCCTTCTCCTTCTCTTCCCTTTTCTTCTCCTGTTTCCTCTCCCCTCCTCACTCAGATCACACAGACACACTCCCACAGATATCCAGACATCCAGATCACACAGACACACTCCCACAGATATCCAGACATCCAGATCACACAGACACACTCCCACAGATATCCAGACATCCAGATCACACAGACACACTCCCACAGATATCCAGACATCCACATCCAGATCACACAGACACACTCCCACAGATGTCCAGACATCCACATCCAGATCACACAGACACACTCCCACAGATATCCAGACATCCACATCCAGATCACACAGACACACTCCCACAGATATCCAGACATCCACATCCAGATCACACAGACACACTCCCACAGATATCCAGACATCCACATCCAGATCACACAGACACACTCCCACAGATGTCCAGACATCCACATCCAGATCCACACAGATCACAGACACACCAGACATCCACATCCAGATCACACAGACACCCCCACAGATATCCAGACATCCAGACACACTCCCACAGATGTCCAGACATCCACATCCAGATCAGACACACTCCCACAGATGTCAGACATCCACATCCACACAGATATCCAGACATCCACATCCAGACATCCACATCCAGATCACACAGACACACCCCACAGATGTCCAGACATCCACATCCAGATCATAACATCCCACATGATCACACAGACACACTCCCACAGATTCCAGACATCCACATCCAATCATCACATTACCAGACATCCACATCCAGATCACACAGACACACTCCCACAGATTGGGAGACATCCACAGGGAGATTAGACATCAGATCACACAGACACACTCCCACAGATGTCCAGACATCCACATCCAGATCACACAGACACAGTCCCACAGATAAGAGGAAATCCAGATCCAGATCACACAGACACACTCCCACAGATGTCCAGACATCCACATCCAGATCACACAGACACACTCACAATGAAAGAAAGTGACTGCCCATTAGATGCTCACAGTGAGAGACATCCACATCCAGATCAAAGACACACTCCCACAGATGAGACATCCACATCCAGATCACAGACACACTCCCACAGAGAGAATCCAGTCCAGATCACACAGACAAGATCCACAGATCAGACATCCACATTAACACAGACACACTCCCACAGATATCCAGACATCCACATCCAGATCACACAGACACACTCCCACAGATATCACAGACATCCCATCCACATCCACATCACACAGACACACTCCCACAGATATCCAGACATCCATCATCCAGATCCCACAGATATTCATCCACATAAGACAGATTAAAGAAAGACATCCCACATCCATAATCAGGAAAGATGGAGATCACACAGACACACTGATGCACACTCCCACAGATAATGAGAGAACAGTGATGCCCAATTAAAGAAATTCTCATGCTCAATCAGAGAAACATTACCAGACACATTTAGAAAGATGCTCACAATGAGAGACAGTGAGTGCTGCCATTAAAGAAAGATGCTCACAGAGAGAAAGTGAGTGCTGCCATTAAAGAAAGATGCTCATAATGAGAGAAAGTGAGTGCTGCCATTAAAGGATGAGGGAAAGATGCTTAATTGAAAAGAGGAAAGGAGAGGTACAATTTGAGAAAGATGCTCACAGTGAGAGAAAGTGAGTTCTGCCATTAAAGAAAGATGCTCACAATGAAAGAAAGTGACTGCTGCCATTAAAGAAAGATGCTCACAGTGAGAGAAAGTGAGTTCTGCCATTAAAGAAAGATGCTCACAGCGAGAGACAGTGAGTGCTGCCATTAAAGAAAGATGCTCACAGCGAGAGACAGTGAGTGCTGCCATTAAAGAAAGATGCTCACAGCGAGAGACAGTGAGTGCTGCCATTAAAGAAAGATGCTCACAGCGAGAGACAGTGAGTGCTGCCATTAAAGAAAGATGCTCACAGCGAGAGACAGTGAGTGCTGCCATTAAAGAAAGATGCTCACAGCGAGAGACAGTGAGTTCTGCCATTAAAGAAAGATGCTCACAGCGAGAGACAGTGAGTGCTGCCATTAAAGAAAGATGCTCACATCGAGAGACAGTGAGTGCTGCCATTGAAGAAAGATGCTCACAGCGAGAGACAGTGAGTTCTGCCATTAAAGAAAGATGCTCACAGTGAGAGAAAGTGAGTTCTTCTTTCTCTCTTCTCCCAGTAAACATATAAGGCCTGGGGCCCCTGGGGGACACTCCTCTAATTAGCTGGCTGTTTAGCCTGCTGAGTAACTTTAATGTTTAATGGCCATATTGGGTCCTGCCTGGGGGACCAGTTAAAACAACGCTCCACATTCTCTTCGCTACACACACCAGACTTACAGCAGTTCTACAGCTGAGCTGAACAACCATTCAGGTCTGATCCTGGGGGAGAGGCAGGGAGGCAGGACACTGGCCAGGGTTGCAGATGAAGCTGTTCTCCTCTTCTAAGTACATGAGACGGAAGGAGAAAGAGAGGAGAGTGCGTGTGAATACAGAATGTGGCATTTGTATTTCCCATCTCTGAACAGACAGTAGGGTGACCTCGTTGGATTATTTTCTAGATTTGACAGAGGCTAGACATATTTTACAGATATAGACATACTGTAGCATGCATACACACAGAGACACACTCCCCACTTCCACCACTAAGGTGCTACCTTTTCCACCGCTAAGATGCTACTTGATTGCTTGTGTTTAATTAGTAACCAGCCCACTCCAAAGCTGTCCTGTCGTTAAACTAAGAAGTCCTGAAGCAGAGATTCTGCTGTTTTAATTAGGGTGCCTTTTGTCAGACAGGGAGGATTGTGGAAGAGATGTACAGAATTCATAGACCTCTTGTCTTTTCATGCTGGGCAACACTTTAACCCTCTCTACCCCTTCATACCCCTTCCATCTATACCCCTCTCTACCCCTTCCCTCTCTACCCCTTCCCTCTATACCCCTCTCTACCCCTTCATACCCCTTCCATCTAAGTCATTGTTGTAATCTGACTATAGGACAGTGTTATAAGTCATTGTTGTAATCTGACTATAGGACAGTGTTATAAGTCATTGTTGTAATCTGACTATAGGACAGTGTTATAAGTCATTGTTGTAATCTGACTATAGGACAGTGTTATAAATCATTGTTGTAATCTGACTATAGGACAGTGTTATAAGTCATTGTTGTAATCTGACTATAGGACAGTGTTATAAGTCATTGTTGTAATCTGACTATAGGACAGTGTTATAAGTCATTGTTGTAATCTGACTATAGGACAGTGTTATAAGTCATTGTTGTAATCTGACTATAGGACAGTGTTATAAGTCATTGTTGTAATCTGACTATAGGACAGTGTTATAAGTCATTGTTGTAATCTGACTATAGGACAGTGTTATAAGTCATTGTTGTATTCTGACTATAGGACAGTGTTATAAGTCATTGTTGTATTCTGACTATAGGACAGTGTTATAAGTCATTGTTGTAATCTGACTATAGGACAGTGTTATAAGTCATTGTTGTAATCTGACTATAGGACAGTGTTATAAGTCATTGTTGTATTCTGACTATAGGACAGTGTTATAAGTCATTGTTGTATTCTGACTATAGGACAGTGTTATAAGTCATTGTTGTATTCTGACTATAGGACAGTGTTATAAGTCATTGTTGTAATCTGACTATAGGACAGTGTTATAAGTCATTGTTGTAATCTGACTATAGGACAGTGTTATAAGTCATTGTTGTATTCTGACTATAGGACAGTGTTATAAGTCATTGTTGTATTCTGACTATAGGACAGTGTTATAAGTCATTGTTGTAATCTGACTATAGGACAGTGTTATAAGTCATTGTTGTATTCTGACTATAGGACAGTGTTATAAGTCATTGTTGTATTCTGACTATAGGACAGTGTTATAAGTCATTGTTGTATTCTGACTATAGGACAGTGTTATAAGTCATTGTTGTAATCTGACTATAGGACAGTGTTATAAATCATTGTTGTAATCTGACTATAGGACAGTGTTATAAGTCATTGTTGTATTCTGACTATAGGACAGTGTTATAAGTCATTGTTGTATTCTGACTATAGGACAGTGTTATAAGTCATTGTTGTATTCTGACTATAGGACAGTGTTATAAGTCATTGTTGTAATCTGACTATAGGACAGTGTTATAAGTCATTGTTGTAATCTGACTATAGGACAGTGTTATAAGTCATTGTTGTATTCTGACTATAGGACAGTGTTATAAGTCATTGTTGTATTCTGACTATAGGACAGTGTTATAAGTCATTGTTGTAATCTGACTATAGGACAGTGTTATAAGTCATTGTTGTAATCTGACTATAGGACAGTGTTATAAGTCATTGTCATTGTATTCTGACTATAGGACAGTGTTATAAGTCATTGTTGTATTCTGACTATAGGACAGTGTTATAAGTCATTGTTGTAATCTGACTATAGGACAGTGTTATAAGTCATTGTTGTATTCTGACTATAGGACAGTGTTATAAGTCATTGTTGTATTCTGACTATAGGACAGTGTTATAAGTCATTGTTGTATTCTGACTATAGGACAGTGTTATAAGTCATTGTTGTAATCTGACTATAGGACAGTGTTATAAGTCATTGTTGTAATCTGACTATAGGACAGTGTTATAAGTCATTGTTGTATAAGTCTGACTATAGGACAGTGTTATAAGTCATTGTTGTATTCTGACTATAGGACAGTGTTATAAGTCATTGTTGTATTCTGACTATAGGACAGTGTTATAAGTCATTGTTGTAATCTGACTATAGGACAGTGTTATAAGTCATTGTTGTATTCTGACTATAGGACAGTGTTATAAGTCATTGTTGTATTCTGACTATAGGACAGTGTTATAAGTCATTGTTGTATTCTGACTATAGGACAGTGTTATAAGTCATTGTTGTAATCTGACTATAGGACAGTGTTATAAGTCATTGTTGTAATCTGACTATAGGACAGTGTTATAAGTCATTGTTGTAATCTGACTATAGGACAGTGTTATAAGTCATTGTTGTATTCTGACTATAGGACAGTGTTATAAGTCATTGTTGTATTCTGACTATAGGACAGTGTTATAAGTCATTGTTGTAATCTGACTATAGGACAGTGTTATAAGTCATTGTTGTAATCTGACTATAGGACAGTGTTATAAGTCATTGTTGTATTCTGACTATAGGACAGTGTTATAAGTCATTGTTGTATTCTGACTATAGGACAGTGTTATAAGTCATTGTTGTATTCTGACTATAGGACAGTGTTATAAGTCATTGTTGTAATCTGACTATAGGACAGTGTTATAAGTCATTGTTGTATTCTGACTATAGGACAGTGTTATAAGTCATTGTTGTATTCTGACTATAGGACAGTGTTATAAGTCATTGTTGTAATCTGACTATAGGACAGTGTTATAAGTCATTGTTGTAATCTGACTATAGGACAGTGTTATAAGTCATTGTTGTATTCTGACTATAGGACAGTGTTATAAGTCATTGTTGTATAAGTCATGACTATAGGACAGTGTTATAAGTCATTGTTGTATTCTGACTATAGGACAG
Organism: Oncorhynchus keta; assembly: GCF_023373465.1. Lineage (NCBI taxonomy): Eukaryota > Metazoa > Chordata > Actinopteri > Salmoniformes > Salmonidae > Oncorhynchus > Oncorhynchus keta. Next base: position 389,875 of record NW_026291018.1, on the reverse strand, counting down.
TGTTATAAGTCATTGTTGTAACTATAGGACAGTGTTATAAGTCATTGTTGTAATCTGACTATAGGACAGTGTTATAAGTCATTGTTGTATTCTGACTATAGGACAGTGTTATAAGTCATTGTTGTATTCTGACTATAGGACAGTGTTATAAGTCATTGTTGTATTCTGACTATAGGACAGTGTTATAAGTCATTGTTGTAATCTGACTATAGGACAGTGTTATAAGTCATTGTTGTATTCTGACTTGGACAGTGTGTATTGTTGTATTCTGACTATAGGACAGTGTTATAAGTCATTGTTGTAATCTGACTATAGGACAGTGTTATAAGTCATTGTTGTAATCTGACTATAGGACAGTGTTATAAGTCATTGTTGTATTCTGACTATAGGACAGTGTTATAAGTCATTGTTGTATTCTGACTATAGGACAGTGTTATAAGTCATTGTTGTATTCTGACTATAGGACAGTGTTATAAGTCATTGTTGTAATCTGACTATAGGACAGTGTTATAGGACAGTGTTATAAGTCATTGTTGTATTCTGACTATAGGACAGTGTTATAAGTCATTGTTGTATTCTGACTATAGGACAGTGTTATAAGTCATTGTTGTATTCTGACTATAGGACAGTGTTATAAGTCATTGTTGTATTCTGACTATAGGACAGTGTTATAAGTCATTGTTGTATTCTGACTATAGGACAGTGTTATAAGTCATTGTTGTATTCTGACTATAGGACAGTGTTATAAGTCATTGTTGTATTCTGACTATAGGACAGTGTTATAAATCATTGTTGTAATCTGACTATAGGACAGTGTTATAAGTCATTGTTGTATTCTGACTATAGGACAGTGTTATAAGTCATTGTTGTATTCTGACTATAGGACAGTGTTATAAGTCATTGTTGTATTCTGACTATAGGACAGTGTTATAAATCATTGTTGTATTCTGACTATAGGACAGTGTTATAAGTCATTGTTGTAATCTGACTATAGGACAGTGTTATAAGTCATTGTTGTATTCTGACTATAGGACAGTGTTATAAGTCATTGTTGTAATCTGACTATAGGACAGTGTTATAAATCATTGTTGTAATCTGACTATAGGACAGTGTTATAAATCATTGTTGTAATCTGACTATAGGACAGTGTTATAAGTCATTGATGTATTCTGACTATAGGACAGTGTTATAAGTCATTGTTGTATTCTGACTATAGGACAGTGTTATAAATCATTGTTGTATTCTGACTATAGGACAGTGTTATAAGTCATTGTTGTATTCTGACTATAGGACAGTGTTATAAATCATTGTTGTATTCTGACTATAGGACAGTGTTATAAGTCATTGTTGTATTCTGACTATAGGACAGTGTTATAAATCATTGTTGTATTCTGACTATAGGACAGTGTTATAAGTCATTGTTGTATTCTGACTATAGGACAGTGTTATAAATCATTGTTGTATTCTGACTATAGGACAGTGTTATAAGTCATTGTTGTATTCTGACTATAGGACAGTGTTATAAGTCATTGTTGTATTCTGACTATAGGACAGTGTTATAAGTCATTGTTGTATTCTGACTATAGGACAGTGTTATAAATCATTGTTGTATTCTGACTATAGGACAGTGTTATAAGTCATTGTTGTATTCTGACTATAGGACAGTGTTATAAATCATTGTTGTATTCTGACTATAGGACAGTGTTATAAGTCATTGTTGTAATCTGACTATAGGACAGTGTTATAAGTCATTGTTGTATTCTGACTATAGGACAGTGTTATAAGTCATTGTTGTAATCTGACTATAGGACAGTGTTATAAATCATTGTTGTAATCTGACTATAGGACAGTGTCATAAATTGTTGTAATCTGACTATAGGACAGTGTTATAAGTCATTGTTGTATTCTGACTATAGGACAGTGTTATAAGTCATTGTTGTAATCTGACTATAGGACAGTGTTATAAGTCATTGTTGTAATCTGACTATAGGACAGTGTTATAAATCATTGTTGTAATCTGACTATAGGACAGTGTTATAAGTCATTGTTGTAATCTGACTATAGGACAGTGTTATAAGTCATTGTTGTAATCTGACTATAGGACAGTGTTATAAGTCATTGTTGTAATCTGACTATAGGACAGTGTTATAAATCATTGTTGTATTCTGACTATAGGACAGTGTTATAAGTCATTGTTGTATTCTGACTATAGGACAGTGTTATCTGTCGTTCTGTCCCTGAACAAGGTAGTTAACCCACCCTTCCTAGGCCGTCATTGAAAATAAGAATTTTGTTCTTAACTGACTTGCCTAGTTAAATAAAGGTAAAATAAATCAAATAAATAGAGAGAAAGAGAGAGGAGGGTTCAGTGATAAACACTATATACACTGTAGCTGTCAGTCACTCTCTCTGCCTACTAGATAACAACTGTCTGTCACAAATTCTATCTCACTGAGTGTAAACCACTGGGGAGCTGAGGGCCTCAGACTGCTAGGTTCTTTCCAACCACAAGATGCACAAGCAGTTGTTATGTGCTTCTACACCTGCATTGCTTGCTGTTTGGGGTTTTAGGCTGGGTTTCTGTACAGCACTTTGAGATATCAGCTGATGTACGAAGGGCTATATAAATAAATTTGATTTGAATTTGATTTGATTTGTTACGCCCATCAGGGACAATTGAAAGATAACAAACATGTAACACATCTAACAGCCCAAACCTGTTATTCATCAATTAACTACTGATGGACTTCAGATGATCTAAGTGGTAATAAAAGTTTTGGAAAACTCAGCCCTGCCCAGGACAACTGACCGTGTGTACTGGCAAGGCTGGTTGCCCTGGAAACAGTCCCTTCCTCAGCTCGACCACAAATGCATCTCACTGGAGGTTTGATAGAGCAGAGAGGATCATGGGCGTCTGAGAACTCGTTGGTTCCTAATCTTGTTTCTGGGGGTCTGTCTTTGTGTTGCACAGTGTGGGCAGGGGGAATGTGGTTTTAATGGTGGATTTAGACACAGAGGAATCATTCCAATGTCAGACCCCTGTGCTCTAATGATTTACATTTGAAATTAGATTCCTGAGGAGAACATCATGTGAATATGTGCTGTCGTGTGTGTGTGTTGTCGTGTGTGTGCGTGTTGTCGTGTCTGTGTGTTGTCGTGTGTGCGTGCGTATGAGTTTTGTTGATCATATTTCTGTCCCCATCTCATTCCGGCTCTCTTCATCCCTCTGTCTCTCCTTTCACTCATCCTCCTCTCCTTGGATCATGCTACCAATGCCACTCTATTGGTGTCACTACAACAGGTTCTGGAAACAAATCTTTATGAATCTCTCTCTGAACCTCACAGAAACTATTTAACACCTCTGTTATGAGGAGGGAATAGACCCTGTCACAGAGAACGGTAAATCCAGGTGGAGAGAAGGAGAGAGTTTGAGATAAATGGAGAGAATAGAAGAGGACCGTCAGTGACTTGCCTGTAGAGAATGACTTAGCAGATGTGACTTTGCTCCAGTCCCCTAATGGCAGAGCTGTGATATAAATCTAAATATCCTCTTTCGAGCTCTAATTCATCTCAGGTCTGATTTAATAAAGGGCCTCAAACTCCCATTAATCCCTATCAATAAGGGCTGTACAGCCTCAGCCATGCTGCTCATTAACACAGAGGGTGGCGTGTGTACTCACTCTCTCTCTCTCTCTCTCTCTCTCTCTCTCTCTCTCTCTCTCTCTCTCTCTCTCACTCTTTCACACGTACCCACATAGACCCATGAGGAGAATAATTAATCTCTCTCTCTCTCTCTCTCTCTCACAATCTCTCACACACGTACCCACATAGACCCATGAGGAGAAGAATTAATCTCTCTATCTCTCTCTCTCTCTCTCTCTCTCTCTCTCTCTCTCTCTCTCTCTCTCTCTCACGTACCCACATAGACCCATGAGGAGAAGAATTAATCTCTCTCTCCCTCCCTCTCTCTCACTCAATTCAATTCAATTCAATTCAAGGGCTTTATTGGCATGGGAAACATGTGTTAACATTGCCAAAGCAAGTGAGGTAGACAACATAGACCCATGAGGAGAAGAATTAATCTCTCTCTCTCTCTCTCTCTCTCTCTCTCTCTCTCTCTCTCTCTCTCTCTCTCTCTCTCTCTCTCTCACACCTACCCACCTCTCTCTCTCTCTCTCTCTCTCTCTCTCTCTCTCTCTCTCTCTCTCTCTCTCTCTCTCTCTCTCTCACACACACATGGACCCATGAGGAGAATAATTAATCTCTCTCTCTCTCTCTCACTCTCTCACACACACGTACCCACATAGACTCATGAGGAGAAGAATTAATCTCTCTCTCTCTCTCTCTCTCTCTCTCTCTCTCTCTCTCACACACGTACCCACATAGACCCATGAGGAGAAGAATTAATCTCTCTCTCCCTCTCTCTCACTCAATTCAATTCAATTCAATTCAAGGGCTTTATTGGCATGGGAAACATGTGTTAACATTGCCAAAGCAAGTGAGGTAGACAACATACAAAGTGAATATATAAAGTGAAAAACAACAAAAATTAACAGTAAACATTACACATACAACAGTTTCAAAACAGTAAAGACATTACAAATGTCATATTATATATATATATATATATACACAATGTACAAATAATTAAAGGACACAAGATAAAATAAATAAGCATAAATATGGGTTGTATTTACAATGGTGTTTGTTCTTCACTGGTTGCCCTTTCTCGTGGCAACAGGTCACAAATCTTGCTGCTGTGATGGCACACTGTGGAATTTCACCCAGTAGGTATGGGAGTTTTTCAAAATTGGATATGTTTTCGAATTCTTTGTGGATCTGTGTGATGTGGGGTGAAATATGTCTCTCTAATATGGTCATACATTGGGCAGGAGGTTAGGAAGTGCAGCTCAGTTTCCACCTCATTTTGTGGGCAGTGAGCACATAGCCTGTCTTCTCTTGAGAGCCAAGTCTGCCTACGGCGGCCTTTCTCAATAGCAAGGCTATGCTCACTGAGTCTGTACATAGTCAAAGCTTTCCTTAATTTTGGGTCAGTCACAGTGGTCAGGTATTCTGCCGCTGTGTACTCTCTGTGTAGGGCCAAATAGCATTCTAGTTTGCTCTGTTTTTTTGTTAATTCTTTCCAATGTGTTAAGTAATTATCTTTTTTTCTCATGATTTGGTTGGGTCTAATTGTGCTGTTGTCCTGGGGCTCTGTAGGGTGTGTTTGTGTTTGTGAACAGAGCCCCAGGACCAGTTTATAAATCTTATTCTTCTCCAGGTTCATCTCTCTGTTTGTGATGGCTTTGTTATGGAAGGTTTGTGAATCGCTTCCTTTTAGGTGGTTGTAGAATTTAATGGCTCTTTTCTGGATTTTGATAATTAGTGGGTATCGGCCTAATTCTGCTCTGCATGCATTATTTGGTGTTTTACGTTGTACACGGAGGATATTTTTGCAGAATTCTGCGTGCAGAGTCTCAATTTGGTGTTTGTCCCATTTTGTGAAGTCTTGGTTGGTGAGCGGACCCCAGACCTCACAACCATAAAGACTATAGCAATGGGCTCTATGACTGATTCAAGTATTTTTAGCCAAATCTAATTGGTATGTTGAAATTTATGTTTCTTTTGATGGCATAGAATGCCCTTCTTGCCTTGTCTCTCAGATCGTTCACACCTTTGTGGAAGTTACCTGTGGCGCTGATGTTTAGACCAAGGTATGTATAGTTTTTGTGTGCTCTAGGGCAACAGTGTCGAGATGGAATTTGTATTTGTGGTCCTGGTGACTCAACCTTTTGGAACACCATTAATTTGGTGTTACTGAGATTTACTGTCAGGGCCCAGGTCTGACAGAATCTGTGCATAAGATCTAGGTGCTGCTGTAGGCCCTCCTTGGTTGGTGACAGAAGCACCAGATCATCAGCAAACACAGACATTTGACTTCGGATTCTAGCAGGGGAGGCCGGGTGCTGCAGACTTTTCTAGTGCCCGCGCCAGTTCGTTGATATATATGTTGAAGAGGGTGGGGCTTAAGCTGCATCCCTGTCTAACCCCACTATAGACCCTGTGTGAAGAAATGTGTGTGTTTTTTGCCAATTTTAACCGCACACTTGTTGTTTGTGTACATGGATTTTATAATGTCATATGTTTTACCCCCAACACCACTTTCCATCAGTTTGTATAGCAGACCCTCATGCCAAATTGAGTCGAAGGCTTTTTGAAATCAACAAAGCATGAGAACACTTTGCCTTTGTTTTGGTTTGTTTGGTTGTCAATTAAGGTGTGCAGGGTGAATACATGGTCTGTTGTAATCTGACTATAGGACGGTAATTTGGTAAAAAGCCAATTTGACATTTGCTCAGTACATTGTTTTCATTGAGGAAATGTTACGAGTCTGCTGTTAATAATAATGCAGAGGATTTTCCCAAGGTTACTGTTGACACATATTCCACGGTAGTTATTGGGGTCAAATTTGTCTCCACTTTTGTGGATTGGGGTGATCAGTCCTTGGTTCCAAATATTGGGGAAGATGCCAGAGCTAAGTATGATGTTAAAATCATTGTTGTTTTAGTATAGCCAATTGGAATTTGTTGTCTGTATATTTCATCATTTCATTGAGGATACCATCGACACCACAGGCCTTTTGGGTTGGAGGGTTTTATTTTGTCCTGTAACTCATTCAATGTAATTGGAGAATCCAGTGGGTTCTGGTAGTCTTTAATAGTTGATTCTAAGATCTGTAGTTGATCATGTATATGTTTTTGCTCTTTGTTCTTTGTTATAGAACCAAAAAGATTGGAGAAGTGGTTTACCCAGACATCTCCATTTTGGATAGATAATTCTTCGTGTTGTTGTTTGTTTAGTGTTTTCCAATTTTCCCAGAAGTGGTTAGAGTCTATGGATTCTTCAATTGCATTGAGCTGATTTCTGACATGCTGTTCCTTCTTTTTCCGTAGTGTGTTTCTGTAGACTCAGGTTTTCCGGGTCTCTATGTTTTTGGTTGGACAGGTTTCTCAATTTCTTTCTTAGATTTTTGCATTCCTCATCAAACCATTTGTCATTATTGTTAATTTTCTTCGGTTTTCTATTTGAGATTTTTAGATTTGATAGGGAAGCTGAGAGGTCAAATATACTGTTAAGATTTTCTACTGCCAAGTTTACACCTTCACTATTACAGTGGAACGTTTTACCCAGGAAATTGTCTAAAAGGGATTGAATTTGTTGTTGCCTAATTGTTTTTGGTAGGTTTCCAAACTGCATTCCTTCCACCTATAGCATTTCTTAATGTTACTCAGTTCCTTTGGCTTTGATGCCTCGTGGTTGAGTATTGCTCTGTTTAAGTAGACTGTGATTTTGCTGTGGTCTGATAGGGGTGTTAGTGGACTGACTGTGAGGATCGCTCTGAGAGATTCTGGGTTGAGGTCAGTGATAAAGTAGTCTTTGTACTACTGCCAAGAGATGAGCTATAGGTGTATCTACCATAGGAGTCCCCTCGAAGCCTACCGTTGACTATGTACATACCCAGCGTGCGACAGAGCTGCAGGAGTTGTGACCCGTTTTTGTTGGTTATGTTGTCATAGTTGTGCCTAGGGGGCATATGTGGGAGGGGATGCTGTCACCTCCAGGCAGATGTTTGTCCCCCTGTGTGTTGAGGTGTCAGGTTCTTGTCCGGTTCTGGCATTTAGGTCACCACAGACTAGTACATGTCCCTGGGCCTGGAAATGATTGATTTCGCCCTCCAGGATGGAGAAGCTGTCTTCATTAAAATATGGGGATTCTAGTGGGGGGATATAGGTAGCACACAGGAGGACATTTTTCTCTGTTAGGATCATTTCCTTTTGAATTTCTAGCCAAATGTAGAATGTTCCTGTTTTGATTAATTTAATGGAGTGAGTTAGGTCTGCTCTATACCAAATTAGCATACCCCCTGAGTCCCTTCCCTGTTTCACACCTGGTAGTTTGGTGGATGGGACTACCAGCTCTCTGTAACCTAGAGGGCAACCAGTGGGTCCGTCTCCTCTATACCAGGTTTCTTGCAGGATGACAATGTCTGTGTTACCGATTTCTTTGGTGAAGTCCGGGTTTCTGCTCTTTAGGCCAAAGGCAGATGACCTCAGGCCTTGGATATTCCAGGATGATATAGTGAAGGCTTTTGTTCCATAGAATGTCCAATGTTGTTGGTCGTGTGGTTTGGCCTCAGGCCAGTAAGTGTGAGCAGAGCCTGCTGAGCAGAGCCTGATCCATGAGCACTCTCACACACACATACACACATAGACCCATGAGGAGAATAATTCTCTCTCTCTCTCTCTCTCTCTCTCTCTCTCTCTCTCTCTCTCTCTCTCTCTCTCTCTCTCTCTCTCTCTCTCTCTCTCTCTCTCTCTCTCTCTCTCTCTCTCACACACACACCCATGAGGAGAAGAATTAAGCAACACAGCATGCTTTATCCTTGCAAAAAAAAAGAAGACTTGGTTGTCAAAGTTGAATGTGCTTTCCTTGGCTTGAAGTAATCAAAACATGTTTGCTGGTGAGATCAAATAGTGTGCCTTCTCATAAATATGTTTTTAAATACAGCTTTATATATTTCATGAAATCATTGAAGCCTGGACTGCTTCTTCAGGCCAGTCTATTTGTCTTCTCTGCAGCCTCTACATGTACAGAAGAGAAGATGGTATTGTCTATTTCAAATGTCCTCCATCCTTTTCCTTCCACCCGGTGCATTGTCTGGGTGTCATATCAGTATTTATTTATTTATTCAACTTGAAATTTGATTAAAAAAGTGAAACATCGCCTTTGTTCATATTTCCATGAAAGCCATACACCACCAGGATACAAAGATTGTTTTAGGGTCATTTTTGACCTGGCAGTTATAAAATAATTTACACACCACAAAAAAACACTAAAACACACACACATACCATGGGAAATTGAGATTATGTGTGCTACTGATTGAACTCAGCCAGCAACTCCTGAAGAGGAAGATCACCATGGTTGGCACAGTTAGAAAGAACAAGCCTGAGTTCTCCCCCCTACACTCCTCACAACAAGGGGGAGAGAGGCCTTCTCATTAAAGTTTGCCTTCACCCCCACCACCACTCTAGTTTCTTACCTCCCAAAGAGAAACAAGAATGTGGTCCTCCTGAGCACATTGCGCAAAACGGCTGAGATCAGTGATCGTGAGGACAGGAAGCCAGCCATCATCCTGGACTACAACCACAACAAAGGAGGTGTGGACAACCTGGACAAGGTGATTGGAACTTACAGCTGCAGGAGATTGACTGCCCTCTGGCCCCTGGTCATCTTCCATAACATCATTGATGTGTCCTCATACAATGACTTTGTGATATGGAACAAGATCAGCCCTACCTGGATGCCTGATAAGCGGAACAATAGACGGGAAAGGCACTTGTAACCCCACACATTCAAAGAAGGGAGCACCTCCCCCGCACAGCAGCCTCTGCAGCGCTTGTGAAAGCTGTTCAGGGGGCTGAATCTTGTCCTGATCCACCTGAGGCTGCAGCTGGGGCAGGCAAGTGGAGGAGATGCCAATTATGCCCCCCAAAGAAGGACTGTAAAACAAATACTATGTGCTGCACATGTGATAAATACATCTGCAAAGTCTATGCACACACACTTGCGTACTGTCCTACATGTGCTAATTAGAGTTAATTTATTTATGTTCTTCACATTTTTGTTTTGTATCTATTATCATATTTTATTCTTATTTATTGTTGTTGTTTATACACATTGTGGGTGGGGGCAATGATTTTAAAAAATGGGAGAAGTCTAGTATTTTGTAGTTGAATTCCTCATTGTACAGTATATGAGAATATATCCCTATGCTGCCAAAAACGTTGAAGAATGTTATAGTTTCCCTTCAATAAAAGGCATTCAAAACTACTTTCTGCACATTTCTGCTACTTTCTTAGGCTATACAAGTGCTGTCTCTTGCTAAAAAAATGTATGCTTACACCAATGCAGTACCTTTCAGCAAAAATAATAAACCTCTACTTTAGTAAAGAAAACAATTATGACAGGTGTGTTGTAATAAAATTAGTGGTTTACACTGATTAAATGCAGTCTTTCTGCATTGTGAAGAGGGAAAACCCAGATATTCACAAAGTTTGTGATGAATGACAGGTTGTTTAGAAATTGGGTTTAAAATTCAATTACGCTTCTTTATTTTAGGGGTTTCGTGAAGGCGGGTCATTTTTGACCCTTAGGACAAGGGGAGTATACAGAATGTTAAGACTACACAAGGGTTAAGAGACATTGTGTTAATGAAGTGGGACGATTATCCTCTCAGGCCTCATCCCCTCTCTATCGCCGCAGTTAGCTAGCTAGTCTTATCTCGTTCGCCAGATTCTCTGCTAAATGGATTGTTGGACATCGTTAGCATAAACTCTCTGTGGCCATGTGGAAAACAGCGTGGACAGTGACTCATGGACAGTGTGTGAGGTGACAGAGAAGGATGGAAAAAAGTCCATTTAATTTAGATGCATTGTGCTCAAACTGATGTTTTAGGTCAAATTATTATTGTCCTCAAATGATTTGAAGCGATGCCACCATGTCTGGTAACAAGCAGCCTAAAGAAAAGAGTCCCTGCTGTTGAATGAGTCCATACCTTTATCCCAGAGAAGAAAGAGTGCCAAAGATTTTATCCTTTCCTCATTTATCTAAACACTTTTCTCTTTTTCTGTTTTTTTGTCCCCTCTTTCTATCTTCTCTCTCTCTCTTTCTTTCTTTCATTCATTCTTTCTTTCTTTCTTTCTTCTCTCCTCTTTCATTCATTCATTCATTCATTCTTTCTTTCTTTCTCTCTTTCTCTCTTTCCCCCTCTCCCTGTCTGCAGTTACTACATGTGAGAGTCACTTTTGAAGGAGTGGACCACACTATCAGGTTAGTTAGTTCTTGTTGGAAAGATACACGTTGTTGTGCTCAAGGTTCTATTCACTCCAATAGAACACACCCCTTGTGTCTATATTGTTCACACATGGCAGATGAATGACACTGTAGCTAGCCTGATCCCAGATCTGTTGGTGTATCGGCGAGACAAGGGGTTGACAAGAGAACACAAACTGATCTGGGATCTGGCTAGAATACTCACTCACACACCTGGGGGCCTACTGAATCTTGTGTGATGCTGATTAGATTTACTTCAAATTAAATCAAAGTTTATTTGTCACGTGCGCCGTATACAACAGGTGTAGTAGACCTTACAGTGAAATGCCTACTTACAGTAGTGCAAAAAAGGTATTAGCTGAACAATAGGTAAGTAAAGAAATAAAACAACAGTAGAAAGACAGGCTATATACAGTAGTGAGGCTATAAAAGTAGCGAGGCTAAATACAGACACCGGTTAGTCGGGCTGATTGAGGTAGTATGTACATGTAGATATGGTTAAAGTGACTATGCATATATGATGAACAGAGAGTAGCAGTAGCATAAAAGAGGGGTTGGTGGGTGGTGGGTGGGACACAATGCAGATAGCCCGGTTAGCCAATGTGCGGGAGCACTGGTTGGTCGGACCAATTGAGGTAGTATGTACATGAATGTATAGTTAAAGTGACTATGCATATATGATAGACAGAGAGTAGCAGCAGCGTAAAAATAGGGGTTGGGGGGGGCACACAATGCAATTGTCCGGGTAGCCATTTGATTACCTGTTCAGGAGTCTTATGGCTTGGGGTAAAAACTGTTTAGAAGCCTCTTGGACCTAGACTTGGCACTCCGGTACCGCTTGCCATGCAGTAGTAGAGAGAACAGTCTATGACTGGGGTGTCTGGGGTCTTTGACAATGTTTAGGGCCTTCTAACACCACCTGGTATAGAGGTCCTGGATGGCAGGCAGCTTAACCCCAGTGATGTACTGGGCCGTACGCACTATCATCTGTAGTGCCTTGCGGTCAGAGGACGAACAGTTGCCGTACCAGGCAGTGATGCTCTCGATGTTGCAGCTGTAGAGGATCTCAGGACCCATGCCAAATCTTTTTAGTTTACTCAGGGGGAATAGGCTTTGTCGTGCCCTCTTCACGTCTGTCTTGGTGTGTTTGGACCATTCTAGTGTGTTGTTGATGTGGACACCAAGGAACTTGACGCTTTCAACCTGCTCCACTACAGCCTCGTCGATGAGAATGGGGGCGTGCTCGGTCCTCCTTTTCCTATAGTCCACAATAATCTCCTTAGTCTTGGTTACGTTGAGGGATTGGTTGTTATTCTGGCATCACCCGGCCAGGTCTCTGACTTCCTCCCTATAGGCTGTCTCGTCGTTGTCGGTGATCAGGCCTACCACTGTTGTGTCGTCTGCAAACTTAATGATGGTGTTGGAGTCGTGCCTGGCCATGCAGTCGTGGGTGAACAGGAGGGGACTGAGCACGCACCCCTGGGGAGCTCCAGTGTTGAAGATCAGCGTGGCAGATGTGTTGCTACCTACCCTCACAACCTGGGGGCGGCCCGTCAGGAAGACCAGGATCCAGTTGCAGAGGGAGGTGTTTTGTCCCAGGATCCTTAGCTTAGTGATGAGCTTTGCTGGGTACTATGATGTTGAACGCTGAGCTGTAGTCAATGAATAGCATTCTCACGTAAGTGTTCCTTTTGTCCAGGTGGGAAAGGGTGTGGAGTGCAATAGAGATTCCATCATCTGTGGATCTGTTTGGGCGGTATGCAAATTAGAGTGGGTCTAGGGTTTCTGGGATAATGGAGTTGATGTGAGCCATTACCAACCTTTCAAAGCACTTCATGGCTACAGACGGGTCTGTCTGTAGTCATTTATGCAGGTTGCCTTTGTGTTCTTGGGTGGTCTGCTTGGGTGGTCTGCTTGAAATATGTTGGCATTACAGACTTAATCAGGGACATGTTGAAAATGTCAGTGAAGACACCTGCCAGTTGGTCAGTACATGCACGGAGCACACATCCTGGAAATCCGTCTGGCCCCGCAGCCTTTGTATGTTGACCTGTTTAAAGGTCTTACTCACATCGGCTACAGAGAGCGTGATCACACAGTTACCTGGAACAGCTGATGCTCATGCATGCCTCAGTGTTGCTTGCCTCGAAGCGAGCATAGAAGTGATTTAGCTCGTCTGGTAGGCTTGTGTCACTGGGCAGCTCTCAGCTGTGCTTCCCTCTGTAATAATTTGCAAGCCCTGCCACATAAGACGAGCTTCGGAGCCGGTGTAGTATGATTCAATCATAGCCCTGTATTGACACTTTGCCTGTTTGATGGTTCGTCTAAGGGCATAGCAGGATTCCTTGTAAGCTTCCGGGTTAGAATCCCGCACCTTGAATGCGGCAGCTCTACCCTTTAGCTCAGTGCGAATGTTGTCTGTAATCCATGGCTTCTGGTTGGGGTATGTACGTACAGTCACTATTGGGACGACGTCCTCGATGCACTTATTGATAAAGCCAGTTACTGATGTGATGTACTCCTCAATGTCATCGGAAGAATCCCGGAACATATTCCAGTCTGTGCTAGAAAAACAGTCCTGTAGTTTAGCATCTGCTTCATCTGATCACTTTTTTATTGACCGAATCACTGGTGCTTCCTGCTTTAATTTTTGCTTGTAAGCAGGAATCAGGAGGATAGAGTTGTGGTCGGATTTACCAAATGGAGGGCGAGGGAGAGCTTTGTACGCATCTCTGTGTGTGGAGTAAAGGTGATCTAGACATTTTCTGGTTGCACATTTAACATGTTGATGGAAATTTGGTAGAACTGATATAAGTTTTCCTGCATTAAAGTCACCGGCCACTAGGAGCGCCGCCTCTGGGTGAGTGGTTTACTGTTTGCTTATTCCCTTATACAGCTGACTGAGTGCGGTCTTAGTGCCAGTGTCTTTCTGTGGTGGTGAATAAACAGCCACGAAAAGTATAGCTGAAAACTCTCTAGGCAAGTAGTGTGGCCTGCAATTTATCACAATATACTCTACTTCAGGCGAGCAAAATCGAGAGACTTCTTTAGCAGTAGCTTAACATCCCTACTCATATAAACCAACTTGTGAATCATACACTGGAATTATACATATTGGGATGTGATTAAACGATCGGGGCTGGCCTGTCTGCCTGCGGTGGTTGGCATCGCCTACTCTTCCTAAAACTGAAAGATTGGGGCTGGCCTGTCTGCCTGCGGTGGTTGGCATCACCCACTCTCTCCCTCATACTGGATGAGATTTATACACCCTGGCTTGACTACTACGTGTAGACCCTCACCTGTACCACTCCACCATTCTCTACTCTACTGCTGTATGTAGACCCTCACCTGTACCACTCCACCATTCTCTACTCTACTGCTGTATGTAGACCCTCCCCTGTACCACTCGACCATTCTCTACTCTACTGCTGTATGTAGACCCTCACCTGTACCACTCGACCATTCTCTACTCTACTGCTGTATGTAGACCCTCACCTGTACCACTCCGCCATTCTCTACTCTACTGCTGTATGTAGACCCTCCCCTGTACCACTCCACCATTCTCTACTCTACTGCTGCATGTAGACCCTCCCCTGTACCACTCCACCATTCTCTACTCTACTGCTGCATGTAGACCCTCCCCCTGTACCACTCCACCATTCTCTACTCTACTGCTGCATGTAGACCCTCCCCTGTACCACTCCACCATTCTCTACTCTACTGCTGCATGTAGACCCTCCCCTGTACCACTCCACCATTCTCTACTCTACTGCTGCATGTAGACCCTCCCCCTGTACCACTCCACCATTCTCTCCTCTACTGCTGTATGTAGACCCTCCCCTGTACCACTCCACCATTCTCTCCTCTACTGCTGCATGTAGACCCTCCCCTGTACCACTCCACCATTCTCTACTCTACTGCTGCATGTAGACCCTCCCCTGTACCACTCCACCATTCTCTACTCTACTGCTGCATGTAGACCCTCCCCTGTACCACTCCACCATTCTCTCCTCTACTGCTGCATGTAGACCCTCCCCTGTACCACTCCACCATTCTCTACTCTACTGCTGCATGTAGAACCTCCCCTGTACCACTCCACCATTCTCTCCTCTACTGCTGCATGTAGACCCTCCCCCTGTACCACGCCACCATTCTCTACTCTACTGCTGCATGTAGACCCTCCCCTGTACCACTCCACCATTCTCTACTCTACTGCTGCATGTAGACCCTCCCCTGTACCACTCCACCATTCTCTACTCTACTGCTGTATGTAGACCCTCACCTGTACCACTCCACCATTCTCTCCTCTACTGCTACGTGTAGACCCTCCCCTGTACCACTCCACCATTCTCTCCTCTACTGCTGCGTGTAGACCCTCCCCTGTACCACTCCACCATTCTCTCCTCTACTGCTACGTGTAGACCCTCCCCTGTACCACTCCACCATTCTCTCCTCTACTGCTACGTGTAGACCCTCCCCTGTACCACTCCGCCATTCTCTCCTCTACTGCTACGTGTAGACCCTCCCCCTGTACCACTCCACCATTCTCTCCTCTACTGCTGCATGTAGACCCTCCCCTGTACCACTCCACCATTCTCTCCTCTACTGCTGCATGTAGACCCACCCTGTACCACTCCACCATTCTCTCCTCTACTGCTGCATGTAGACCCACCCTCCTTCTGTTTGTCTGTCTTTCTTTCTGCCTGCGTACAGTTAGTGTACTGTAGATGTACTTTTAATATGACTGGTCAATGTACTATTTGAGATCATAAATGGCAACATTAGTTCAATGGTACAGAGTCCCTGAAGGGAGGTGTGTATGACAGCCATGGGGGTGTCCACACTGATTTTGTCTGATCTTCCTCTACCCCTCACTTTGGCTCTAACACACACACACACACACACACACACACACACACACACACACACACACACACACACACACACACACACACACACACACAGACACACACACACACACACACACACACACACACACACACACACAGACACACACACACACACACACACACACACACAGACACACACACAGACACACAGACACACAGACACAGACAGACAGACAGACAGACAGACAGACAGACAGACAGACAGACAGACAGACAGACCCACCCACCCTCCCCCTCCCTCCCACAAACTCTTCAAACCGATCAGTCTGCCTGCGGGTCAGAGCTCTACCTCTCCCTAGAGGCGATACAGCTTGGTTTTATTGCCTGCATCGATCGTCAGTCTGCCCGTGCAGGGGGATCAATATGTGGATTAGAACAGAGTACCTCTCACCACTACCTCCACTACACTCCATGTCTCACTCTTCCCCAATATCACCTAACCACAATCACACTGTCTACCAGAGGAGACTAGGGGTTGGATGACTGGTGTGAAGAGAGGTTGGGAGAGGTGTTGAGTGGGTGGGGTGTTTTGTGTTTATTTTGTGCGTGTGTCCATCACACACTGCATCCAAAGGAATTCTACTCTAAATGAAGGCAGACAGTCTCTCCCTGTCAGCTCTGCCGGATTACAGTCAGCCTCGCATTTAACTTGTCTCACACACACGCACTCATACACACACACACACACTGAACACCCTCCCCTCCCCTATCCCCCCTCCTCCTCTTTCCCAGCCTGTTTGCCCCCTGCCTTAACACTACAACACTCTATCAACATAGAGTGTTTATCGTGTCATTGACATTTTCCATTTGGCAGGCCCTATATCTCCTTGCTATGCCGTTGCCTTGGTAACGACCGGTGGGGGCCTCAGCTGGTGGAGTGAGCGAGTTGCTCTGTGGGCCGGGCCCGTCTAGTCGGCTGCCCGCTCCAAACCTGACAGAAGCACAGTGGGCCTTTTACAGCAGATTTAATAAGGCACATAATCAGATCGCCCAGTAGCCAGTAACAACGTCTTAATTCTATTTGGGATTCATTCATTATTGCCCGGTGAGCTACTGAGTGGTGAACAAAAATATGCAAATACCAAAATATTCAGTTCTTGCTACAATACATCTGTTTACTGTTATTTTAGGCAAATGGTTATTCTAATGAGATATTTTAATGGTTATTAAATGAATATCTTATTTTGTTTTTACAATAAAAACAACCATTAAAAATCAAATAAGGAAAAATAACATCAACTTATTTTATAGCATCAAGTCCAGGTTATTTAATGATTTCTCAGGATTTTAATATCTTCTCCCACTTCCCTCCTCTTCAAGTGAAATCTTTGCAATCTTTTGTTTTAGCTGAATGAGAGACACTTTGAGTGGTATTGAGTGGGCTGAAGGCTAATGAATGGGAGACCTCCTGTGTTTAACTGTTTATTGTGTTCCTGCTGGATACAGTTTAACTGTTCATAGTGTTCCTGATGGAGACAGTTTAACTGTTCATAGTGTTCCTGATGGAGACAGTTTAACTGTTCATAGTGTTCCTGATGGAGACAGTTTAACTGTTCATAGTGTTCCTGA